>NW_027210836.1:272500-340000 GCF_029030835.1 Brachyistius frenatus | reverse complement strand
GACAGCACGACCAGCCAGCTGGCTGCTCCAACCGGTTAACGGCTCCGGTAAACGGCTCCGGTAAACGATGACAGTCGGCTCGCGCTGTCAAGTCTCACACGCACGTTGACCGTTAAACTGAACGCTTGACGGGCTTTCGGTGAAAGGTCAGGACGCATTCAAGTACATGTTTAAAACGTCGTAAATCGTGACGCTGCCAGCTGTTCTGGTTGAAAAAAAAAACAGAAACAGTAAAAATAAAAGAAAAATTAATTAATTAATTTAAACAACAGCAACACATTCACAGCAGAATCAAGCAGGAACTACAAAGTCAGAGATTAAAGTTCAACTCTTAATAACAACAATAAAGTTGTGATATTAAAGAATATAGCAACTATATAATTATATATTTTGTAATTTTAGATCTTTTTACCCAGAAAATTTTATATTTAGAATGTATTGTATTTTAACTTGTTTGGATTATACAATTTAAATTGTAATATTTAAAGAATAAATTTGTAATGTTATGGGATAATATTCTTTATTTAGAGTTGTAATTTAAAGAATTCAAAATGTTGGATTTAAAACTATTCTGTGATCAAAGTTTTAAATGTTTATTAAACCACATTATCAGATTTTCAAAGAAATATTCAGTCTTTTATTTTAAAGAAACAAAAATCAGTAGGACGACAAGCCCCATTTTGTAGCATTCGAAGGCATCACGGCCCTCCAAAGAGAACAGAACTCTGGGTAATGTAGTGTCCTGGAGGTTTCCAATAAAATAAAATATCAGATTAACTCCTGCTGCATTTAAAAAACAAAAAAGTAAAACATGTCAAAAATATTTAAAAATAAAAACTGCCAGCAGCGATCTGCGGCCCTCGCAAACTGCACGTCGGGGGTCCAGCGGGTCGAAGCCGCCGGCTCCCCGACGTGCAGCACGTGAAGGTCGGCATATTCCCACTTGCAGTTTACATTTTTTTCTCGATCTCGTTCCTTATTCTTCTTTAAAAAAAAAAAAAATCTTCAAAAACTCCTGAAAGTTGGTGCCTGACGATGCGCAAAGTTTCGTGAGGTTTGAAGCATCGTTTGACCTTAAACATCAACTTCCTGTGTCACAGCCAAACATCAAACTTAGCCACATCGCCCTGACTATATTATATACTGTATACTATATACTGTATACTTTTTACTATATGCTATATACTTTATACTATATGCTATATACTATACACTGTATACGATATACAAAAATGAATTTTGGGTCAGTTTTCAGACGACATGCTGTAGTATGACTTTTTGTATTATATTTTGGACTTTTCTTTGGATATTTTGGATGACTTTTTAGAGTATGACCTTTTTCTGAAGAAGTTCTCAAGTTACTTCTCACTGTGAGGCAACTGCTCTAACCAGTGATGAAAGAATTACCTTTTGGACTTTTATTTTAGTTTTGTAATTGGTGTTGACCTTTGATTTGGTATTAGTATGACTGGATGTACATACCCAGACTTGTGTGGTTTACCCTCAGAGGGCCTCGCCTTCAGTCAACCATGAACCCTGTGTTACCTCGGCGGGTAAACCATGAACGTTGAATGATATCTGAGCGGGGCTCGAACCCATGTCTTCATGAGGTCATTTCCAGCTTGGTGTTGGAGTTGTAGACCGCTGGACTATCTTCAGCAGCGAGGAACATGTCGTGGCTGTTACTCAACAGATAAAAGATTCTACTTCACCAAGGTTAATATTAAAGGTTCAGATTCCACCTGTTGATGCTGATTCAACTTTTAGTGAAGTTGAAACGTTTGGAGAAATTGAAAAAGTTTTGCATTCACAACACATTACAGGAAGATATTTAATATCACTGCAGACCTCCTTAAAAACACGTATATCTACTATCCAAAGAATGTCTGCGGCAAGTTTGGTCCATTTGAATGAATATTTGTGGACGGAGTTATAGGTTGTAGTGAGCCAAAGATTTATCACAATGCTGTCTAACTCCCGGGAAGGTTGGTGGTGCAGTGGTTAGCACTGCTACCTCTCAGATACAAGGTTGAGGTTCAACCCCCCCTTTGTCATGACTTAAAAAAAAGCAGGAGTTTTTGACTGACTTTGTATTGTGCTTTCGCACCATCGGTGCTCGGGCCCTCATGATAAGTTCATTTTCTGATTTGACTTTTTGTTTCCAGGTGTGTTGATCAGCTGAATAAAACCTCTTCGTGTCACTCAGGTAGTTGGACAGGTACGTACTGAAATGCTGGTTTATTGATTGATCCGGTCAGCTGGAGGTAAAAACAACATTCATGCTCAGTTCATACAGACGTTTATAATAAAACACAAACCATATCTCACCGATAAAAACGTTCCAACATGCAGAAAACAAGCCGGACACGATCTCACTGTAAAAACGATTTAATCATTTATATCATTTCTTTTTTTTTTACATTTTATTTAGTCTTTTGATCAGAGATTAAAAATCTTTCATGTGACGTTCAGTCATGTTTTACACGTTTAGAACTTTGTTTTGAATGTTAAACCTTTTAAAGTGGGACGTTTTGTTTCTGTTCACCGTGTTTTGTTTTTATTTATTTTGTGGCTGTAATGAACACTGGAGCCTGCAGGGGGCGCTGGCACTACTTCACACTATATCCCTATCAGGTTTCCATGGTAACACTGATGTGAAACTTTAATCAATCTTCTTCTTTAAAAAAACCCCACCTGAGATGATCAGAGACTGAAGTCACGTGGGGACATTTAACCCGACTGCACGCAGCGTTACGGGGACATTTTCAGTCAGCAGGCAGAACCCTGACCTTTGACCTCCGGGAACGACACAGCTCTGGTTGATTGACAGCTGCCACTCAGACTGAAACTTGCATGCGTTTGTTCATGACTTAACTTGTCAAGTTCAGGAAATCTGCTTCCTGTTTAGTCTCGGTTGATGCGTTAAAAGCTCTGGTGACCTCTGACCCCCGGCCGCGGTGGCAGTTCGGTGACCTCTGACCCCCACCCGGAGAAGAGTTCTAGATCTTCTCCACATAGTTGCCGGGGAACATCCCCTCTCTGCCCCGCAACCGGCCGAACCACCAACCAGATGGATCTGCAAAAAGAGAACAGAGGACACTTATGAGGACTACAACCCTGCAGGTACTTATGAGGACTACAACCCTGTTGTACGTAGAAGGTACCTTCCGTGAGTAATTCGATGACATCATCGGCGTTGAAGCTAAGCTCATCAGTGTCCTGGGCGTCGTAGGCATACAGAGCTCTGCACTGAGGAGACCGGGCCTTCGGTTTGGGTCGACCCGCTCCGGGAAGCGGCTTCACCTCCTTCGACCGCCGCCGCTGCAGCCTGCAGGCGAGGAACGGGGATTAGTGTCACTCACGCAGCGTAACCAGGAGTTGAAACAGGTAGGTGCTCGTTACACCGGTATATAGATTAAATTGGTGACACTGGTTTCCCCGGTTCTACTGGTTCCCCTGGTTCTACTGGTTCCACTGGTTCCCCTAGTTCCACTGGTTCTACTGGTTCCCCTGGTTCTACTGGTTCCACTGGTTCCCCTGGTTCTACTGGGTTGCTTCTAGCAGTCTCACCCCGCAGCGCCCTGTTCGGGGACAGCCATGAAGCCCATGTCGTGGTGTTGCGGGGTCCGGTTGTCATGGCGATGCTGGCTCTGGAGGCGGGGCAGGGTGGGCTGCTCCATGCTGGACTGCTGCCTCAGCAGGGAGCCTCTGGAGGAGGTGGAGCCTCCCCTCGGTGCCCCGCCCCCTCTGGAGCGAGGAGCTGAAGGGGAAAAAAAAGACATCAGCATCACGACACTCAACTGAGACGACGTCGTCCCGACACATGAAGGGTTCGTAAACTGATACCTGAGTTGTACTGGCTGGTGGGCGGAGCCTGGTTGCCCATGTACCGGCTCTTGCGCTTGTCCCTTCGCGTCGGTCCTAAAGATCAAACAGACAGGAAGTGAGACGCAGCAGACAGGAAGTTGCGACGGTGACCGAGCTATTCGTAAACCTACTGGAGTTCTTGGGCAGACCCAGTCCGACGGAGACCTGCAGGACCTTCCCGCTGGGCTTCAGGACCGCCTCATCGCCCTGACCCGCCTGGAACTGGATCTGTCTGGACCCCGAAGAGCTGAACGGACCCCAACCGCCCTTCTTCACCTTAAACTCCAGGCTAGAGGGAAAAAGAAGGCGGGAGGCTGAAGGACATATTTAACGGTACCGAGGAGATGCGATGAAGACAGATTGACGGAGTTTGTCGACTGCGGTCGGTACTGACAGGTTGTTGAACTTCAACGGCAGCTTCTTCTGCGTTTTCTCCTGATAACGTTTCACCAGCAGACTGAGGAACTCGGTTTTAAAGACGCTCTGAAGGACGCTGTCGTACTCGTCCTCGTGGACGACGAAGAAGTCGTCCTGCAGAGTGCTGACAGAAGACAAACAGGTGGGAAACAAAAATCATGTCCTCATACAAGAAAACATTCGGTGCGTTCAATGAATGTTTTGGACTTAATTTTAGTTCTGGAGTGAATTTCAGCTCTCACCCGTTGGTTCTGGTCATAAGTCGCTGCTTCCAACATTTTGGTTGTAGTTCTAGGTCCAATTGAAACTGGTTCTGGTTTTACTCATCTGCTGATTCTAGTTGTTAACTTGTCTGATGACAGTTCTAGTCCTGACCTTGGTTCTGGTTCTAGTTCCAGTTCTAACCTTGGTTCTAGTTTTACTCTGGTTCTAGTTGTTGACTTGTCTGGTTCTGACCCTGGTCGTGGTTCCAGTTCCGGTTCTAGTTCTAATGGCGTACCTCAGGGAAACAGACTGGATTTTGTTGACTTCGATCTTCCTCTTGAGAACCTCCCGGATCTGACCTTTATCTGGACCCTGTTTCACCTTCTCTCGACCAATCAGGTAGAGGAACTTCGGCGTCAGGATGAGGTCACTCTTCACCGTCTGTGTTGAACAACAGAAACAAGGTCAGTTCAGAGACGGTGGGTTTCAGGGTCTCATAGTTTGAGGAGTTCCTCCAATCACAGCTCACAGCTCTACATGGGACTGATCGGGCATTGGTTCTAGTTCTAGTTATGATCCGTGCTCTAAGTTCTGACACTAGTTCTAATCGTGGATTTGGTCTGGTACTAGTTCTGGTCCTGGCCTTTATCTCGGCACTGAGAAAGTTCAGATCCTGATACCAGTCCTAGTTTTAGTTCCAAGTTTTCTTTGGTTCTAGTCATAGTAACTCTTGCTTTAGTTCAAACCCTTTCTAGTTCTAGTTCTGGTCTTGGGCTTCATCACGGTTCTTATTGTGGGTTTGGTTTCAATTTTAGCTCTGGTGCTGGTTCTGGTTCTGGTTGGTGTATGTCAGGGAAACGGGCTCAATCTTGTTGAGCTGCCTCTCAGGAACTTCCTGGATCTAAACCTTAATCTGGACTCATCGTGTCTCAACCAATCAGGTTCCAGACCTTCGGGGTCAGGATGAGGTCAAAGTGTTTGTGTTGATGGTAAAGTTATAAAAAACAAGCAGATCTGCTGCAGGTCTTCGTTTTTCGTTACCCTGAACCTTCGGTCATATTTCACCACGACATCAGCGAAGTCGATTCTCTCTCTGCGGCCGACGAACTGTCGGATCTCCGGGTGGTTGTCGGTTCCGATGTAGTCGCCCACAAAGTTCCTGTTGATGCTGTTCCGGCGGCGCTCCTTCTTGTTGAGCAGGACGTCGGAGGCTGGAATTAAAAAACAGGAAGTCACTCGAGGACGCAAAACTCAAAAACTTCCTCCGATTCGCTTGCGGACGATCGCCTCACCTTCCTCCCTCATCTTCACGTACTTTCGGACGGCGATGTGTTTGCGCCACGCCTTCTGGATGACCCGCGCGTAACCGTTGTACTTCCGCTCACGCATTTCTTCCAACAGGAAGAGCTGCAGCGAGAAAACAAAGTCAGACCCGGAACCAGAACAGAATCCTTCGATCTGGTTCAGCTATCAGTAGGTTCTCCTGAGGTTCTCCTGAGGTTCTCCTGGCGCTGAGTCGGCTTCAGGAACTCTGAATCACAAAGTTTTTGGTTAAAACACTTTCGTACCGACTCCGGAGCTTTGATGAAGACTTTGGCTTTTCCCAGCTGGAACTGGTCCTGGTCCATGTGGACCGAGTTGAGCAGGTGCAGAACCCCCTGGCGCTGCTCGCCCCTCCAGCGAGGCCAGCTCTCCTTGGTCAGGATGGCGTACCTGCGGCACACGAGTCTCCGTTAGGACATTTGAAGCGGCGGGCCGGTGGTACCTGGTTCTGGGTTTGAGCTCTGACCTCTGCAGGAACTTGTTGAAGACCCGTCGGTAGGCGTATCCGGCCCGGCGGACTCGGATGTTCTCCCGGAGGCCCAGGTACTCCACCTGGTGTCGGACCCGGTTGTCCTCCCAGTCCCGGGGGCGCTTGGTCTCATTGGGTTTGATGCAGCGGATGTAGTGGGGGGTGCACTTCATCAGGGTCTGGACCAGGCTGTTGGCTTGTTTCTACAGAGGACGGAGGGACGGGGTCACCTGCTAAAAGTCTTACCTGTCGTGTCCGACAGCTGTGGAGCACATCTGGCCTGATGTTTCTCTCACCTTGATCTTACTGCTGGCCGTACTCGGCCGCCCTCTTTTCTCCGCCTCCAGGTTCTCAGGGAATAGAGCTCTGATGAACGCACTGACCACAAACACATCGGACAGGTGTCATCACGAGGTCACACACACACACACACACGCCTGTCTTGTGTACTTGCGAGGACCCGATGGTCAATCAGAAAGTTCAGGTTCTGTTCCTGAACGCAGCACGGTGCTGCACCCGGAGCAGCAGGAAGCAACGACCTCCATGAGGAAGTATTCAGAGTGTCGTCGCTTCATCAACATCATGACTGAGTTCAGGAAACTCAACTTAAGGACAATGAGGGACAGGTGAAACTAATCAGGGGGCGGGGCCAACAATCATACAAAGGACAGGAAGTGAAACAAAGACAATTTCAAGTCATTTCAAATTCGAACAGGAAGCACCAAACCCAGACTGCCCTGAAGACTACAAACAGAAAAGAAGTCCAAACCAGAACAGAACCTCAGAAGGTCCCAGTGGAACTCATGTTAGTGACTCTGGGGGACAAATTCACGGTGACACAAAGAAAACCCAGCTGGTGTCTCCTGATCTGATGATCCTTCTTCTTCGGTCTTGGACGATGAAGCTCCGCCCCCTCTTGAAACGTTGAATGTCATCAGAACACCTCGCCCGGCTCATCGCTTCATCGCCGTAGACTTTCTGAAGCATTTCAAGAGTCTCTGTTGACCGTTTACAGAGTTTGACTCGGTGGAAATCACTGCATGGGCTCAGGAACACTTGGCTGCTGCAGATTTTTTGTTCCTTAAACATTTGAACCCAAAATCTGCTGTTTCTCTGCTCCAGTTTCAGGTTTCCATGGTGACATCACTAATGTTCACATTACTAGCGGTCACGTTAACGTGAGGAACTCAGTGATGATGATGAAGAGACGACTCTGAATACTTCCTCCTGAAGGTTGTTGCTTCCTGCTGCTCCGGGTGCAGCACTGCGCTGCGTTCAGGGACACTCTGGACTTATTGATCGACCCTTGTAGTAAAAATACAAAGATGTCGCTGAGAACTTACAACTCGCTGCTCTGCATCAGCTCGATGATGTCGTTGAACAACACGTCTCTGTTCCTCTCGCAGAACCCGCCGACGTCATACGACACCTGGACACAGACAGGACAGGTGAGGTCGGCAAAACACACGTGGGACAGGTGTGTGTGGTGAAAACACACGGACAGGTGTACAGGTGTTGTGAGGACCTTGCCGGCGTAGTGGTGGACGACGAAGCCTCTGTTCCAGCTGCTGAAGTGCTCGTGGGTCCCGATCTGTCCCTGCAGCTTCTGCAGCAGCGTCTGATCCGCCCCTTCGCCTTTAGCGTGCATGGTGGCGCACACGTCGTCCAGGACGCTCATGATCCCAAGAGGATTCTGGGAAACAATCAGACAGCCGGATGAGGGGACGTTTTCTGAAAGTAAAACCTGGTTTAAATGCTATTTGTTTTTCTTGTGTTCATGTCCTTGTCGGTTGGTTCGGGCCGTTGACGTCCTGCGCTGCCTTCGATACCGTTCGGTCCATTTAATTACTCTTAAATGTTAAGTTTTATTCCCTTCAAACCTTCCTGATGTTTCAGCTGCGAGCAGAAGAAACCGAACAAGAACTCAGCGTCATCGTTGGTTTGTGAACGTTATGAAGCCTCCAGTTCAGATTCTGTTCGTCACCATCTTCGGTTTGGAGCAGGAAGTGACCATATTTGGACGATGTGTCGTGTTCAGCGATTGGTCGACTCACCAGTTTGGACTCGATGAGGTCACAGACCACTTTGTTGTTGAAGTACTCGATGGGGGTCCATCGGATTCCCTCCTGAACGTATTCCTCCTGCAGAGACACGACAACAGAACCAGCAGAGACGGTGAATCTGTCAACATCTGACGCCTGCTTTCACATTTCTTTATTTACTTTTCATGAATGTTTGTGTGCGACATCATTCAGGAGTGTTACAGTGAAAACTTTATCAAGAAACATCTCACAAAAACCTTAAGAAAAGTAGCTACACAAACATTATATTAAATTATAAAAACATAAAATAAAACACAATGCTGTTTTACTCCAGAAGTATTAATTCATTCTAATTCAGTTATTCTTTCACCTTTGAGCTTTAAACAGATGTTTTTGGAGCAGAAGTTTCATTTGTATTTATCGCAGTGTGGATTTAACGGTCGTCTGATCCGTCATATGTTACAACTCGTACGTTCTCAATAAAGTTTATTTTAAAAAAAAAACTTTACCTGTTCGGCCTTCAGAGTGAGTTCAATAAAAATCTGCTGCAGCTTCTCGTTGACAAAGTTGATGCAGAACTGCTCGAAGCCGTTTTTCTGGAAAAAAAGAAAAAAAAGAAGAATGAATTATCTGATACAGCAGTTAATTAACCAGTTAATTAATACATATCTTTGTCGTCATTATGCAAACGCTGTAATCTCATTGAAATCAGCAAAAACAAACAAATGATGTCATGAACCAGCTGACGGTCAGTACCTGCAGTCACCAACGGGGGCAGAGTTGAGTACACACTGATTTAAATTCAGTGAGTACGAAGAAGAAAAAACATTTTTATGATTGTGTGATGTCCTACATTTCCCAGAATGCTGTTCAACAGCCCCTAGAGAGAGACACGGGTTCTATGTTCCTGTGTTTGGTCTTCTGGACCAGGACAGTTTTATGGGGACACTTTAGTGAGTCCTCACTTGTTCGCAGGACTCGGAGGTTTCAGGTAGATTTATATTTATTGGTTCGGAGACACTTTGATGGATTAAAGTGTGTTTTTCTACCTGGAAGATCTCGAAGCCGTAGATGTCGAGGACCCCGATGTTGAACTCCTCCTGGTCCTTCTGAATGGCTTTATTGATGCACTGACACAGACAGAAGAAGAGGAAACCGAATAAACACAAAACCAAACACAGATAGAATTAAGCAGAAGGTGCAGATGGCTGCAGCGGACTGACGTCGACCAGGAAGTCGAAGAGCCGGGCGTACAGAGCTTTGGTCAGGGCGTCTCTGGAGAAACAGGCCTGCTCGGTGTTCAGGGTGACGGAGATGGACTCGGTCTTCCCGCCCCACTTACTGTCCATCACCCGGCTGGTCAGTTTACTGCAGAGACCATCCTGAAGGATCCCTAGCAGGTAGGACGGGAAGGCCAGGACTGACAGGAGGACAGACACACTTTCTCAGAGACAGACTTCACTCGTAATATAAAAACAGTACATTTACAATGAGTCAGCTGTTAGCTACAAGTTCATTTCCTGTTTTTTTTAGCCTGTATTTTTTTCGCACTCAGTCAAACTGCCCAATTAAAGCAGCAGAATTCTCTTTCAGAAGCTTCTGTATGAAAAGTTTCACAGATGTTCAGAAAGAAATTCACCGGATCACTGTGATGGTGAAGAAAACGTTAAAACAGGCAGATTCTCAAGCAGCTTCTGCAGCGCCTTTTTTGCTGTTTTCTAAGTGGGTCTATTGAGGTCTGTACTGGATGAACATAAGAAATACTAATATGCTGAGGAACTGGAACTCAAACTGAATATAAACATATGTGTTTCATATGTGATAATTCAGATCTGATGGAGTTATGAGTCTCAGAAGAAGGACGAGTTTTCACTCACACAGCGTCAGTCTGTTTCTGGCTGTTTTTAAGGATCTTAATCTCCTCACTGAGCTGAGTCACTTCATTTCATTAACCTTTTGTTCTTATCACCTCTGTGTGCTCGGTGTATTCTGTTACATTATATTCATGTATTTACATTATATTCATGTATTTATATTCTGTTACATTATATTCATGTATTTATATTCTATTACATTATATTCATGTATTTATATTCTGTTACATTATATTCATGTATTTATATTCTATTACATTATATTCATGTATTTATATTCTGTTACATTATATTCATGTATTTATATTCTATTACATTATATTCATGTATTTATATTCTGTTACATTATATTCATGTATTTATATTCTATTACATTATATTCATGTATTTATATTCTGTTACATTATATTCATGTATTTATATTCTGTTACATTATATTCATGTATTTATATTCTATTACATTATATTCATGTATTTATATTCTATTACATTATATTCATGTATTTATATTCTATTACATTATATTCATGTATTTATATTCTGTTACATTATATTCATGTATTTATGTGCGTCTTACAGTCCTGACTCTCCACCACCGCGTAGTTGTTCTCCTCTCTGAAGCTGATGTTTCCCAGATGAAGAATTCCTGCAACGATCTGAAGAACTGAATCCTGATCCTCCACAGACAGACCGACCACCGACATCGCCGCCTGACACACAGACAGGTACAGACACACAGACAGGTACAGACAGACAGACAGGTAAATACAGGTAGAGACAGACAGGTAAATACAGACAGGTAAATACAGACGGACAGGTAGAGACAGGCAGAGACAGAAGACAGGTAGAGACCATGGTATCAGAGAACTCCTTCTTGTCGTTGACGTCCTCCACCGTGAAGGTTCCTGATTGGTTCAGGTAGTAGTAGTAGTCGGGGGTCGTGACCCCGAGGTTCTCCCTCTGCTCTCCACTGGCCCCCTCCAACAGCTGAGGACAGAGGTCACACAGAGGTCAGAGGTCACAAAGGTGTTGTGTTTATACAGGTCAGAAACAAGCACAAAGTATATGTTGCAGTACTTGTTGCAGTACTTGTTGCAGTACCTGGTAGTAGATGTGGAAGTTTCTCTCTCCCTGATTCTGGGAAACGACTCGACTTTTCTCCAGGAGGAAGTTGGAGATTTTGCCTCCATCAGGAGCTCCTCCTCGACTGAACTGGATCTCGAAGTATTTCCCCTGAACAGGACAACAGGAGAATATCTTGACTGTCCATGTACAACTGTGTAACACGTAGTACTTAATGTGTATTTATACTCACAAATCTGCTGGAGTTGTTGTTGCGGACGGTTTTTGCGTTTCCGAAGGCTTCCAGCAGAGGGTTGGACTGAAGGATGATGTCTTTAACATGCTGCACACAGCGGCAGTAACCATGGTAACAGAGACGGGACAACAGCAGTAACCATGGTGACAGAGAGGGGACAACAGCAGTAACCATGGTGACAGAGAGGGGGACGACAGCAGTAACCATGGTAACAGAGAGGGGAAAACAGCAGTAACCATGGTGACAGAAGTAACAACTGCAGTAACCCTGGTAACTCTAACCATAGTTACAGCAGCAACCATGGTTGAAACAGCGAGAACAGTTGTTACCATGGTAACAGTAACAACATCAACAACCACGGTGACAAAAGTAATAATGGCAGTAATGATGATGACGGCAGTAACAACGGTAACCGTAGTAACAGCACTAATCATGAAAACAGTAATAGTTAACATTAGCAATAACCATAGTTACAAAAGTAATAACGGCAATAACCATGGAAACAGAGGTGACAGCTGATCGGTACTCTGAGCAGTACTTTGAGCGGTACTTTGAGCGGTACTTTGAGCAGTATTCTGTGTACTGACCTGGACTTTGTCTCCCCCTCCGGACACTTTGGACACGTAGCTCATGATGTATTTGGCGGCGACGGTTTTCCCCGCTCCGCTCTCCCCGCTGACGGACGACAAACACACTCAGAGCACGTTGAATACGAACATTTTGTGTGCGAACTCTGTGAAGCCCCGCCTACCTGATGATGACACACTGGTTCTCGCTGTCAATCATCATGTTTCTGTACATGTTGTCAGCCAGCGCGTAGATGTGGGGGGGGTTCTCGTACTGAGCCTGAGGGGGCGGAGTTACAGTCACAGTGACGTCAGAGTAGAAGTTTGTTTACATTTGTTTATTTGTTTGTTTGTTTGTCTCACCGCTCCCTGGTACAGCTCCACCTCCCTGTCCGTGAAGTACGGCAGCTGTTTGAACGGATTCACAGAGATCAGAACTGCACCGATGTAGGTCTGACAGAACCGGGTCAAGGAAGGCAACTAGAACCAGAACCAGGACTGAAACTAAAACCAAGATCCAGGCCTGAAATTCAGACCTGAACCAGAACTGAAAGTAGAACCAGAACCAGGACTGAAACTAAAACAATCATCAGTACTAGGACCGATACCAGAACCGGGCCTCCCGGACCGGATCCAGTGGAGGATACGAAGATGTAGTCGTCCATGTATCTCTTCTTCAGGTTGTCTGTGATGGCGTCCTCGCTGATCTTGGACAGCAGAACCATGTCGTCCACGCCGCTCACCTTCACGTTCTGGGCCTGCCAATGGTAGCGCTCCTTACTGCCCTGAAAGGGGGAGGAGGGGGGGAAGGGGGGGGCAGAGTCAGGTCTGCAGGTCAAAGACAGGTGTGTACCTGTGGGAAGGATATAAGCTCCTCCTACTCTGACAGCTGCCGATACATTTTTTTGTTTTATTTTGAAATTTGCTTTTCCTTCACATTTTTTAAATTAATTTTACTTTTTACATTATTTGTAAGTTTTTATGATATTTTCTTTGTATTTCTTTAAATGTCTGATTGTTATTTAGCTTATTTATTTATTCATATTTTATTTTACCAACAAGGATTTTTTTTAATTTATTAATTTTCTAACATTTTTTCTTTAATCTGATTAATTTTTTTTACTTCCTGTTTTGCATTTTTTACAAAAAAATATTGTTTCCTTTATTCAAACAGCAGACTGAAAACACAGATGACTTCCTGCAGGAATTATTGATCTATTTATCGGATGTTTTCAGGTTCTGATCCAATCAGCTGTCTGACGGTTATTGATCATTTTTACAGCTGATTTTGTTCCATAGTTTATTGACACTCATTAAACCATCACTATGAATGAAGCTGAATATTAAAAAAAAAAAAATCACTGATTGATGTTGTCAAAGTCTGATATTATTAAAATAAATTAGGAGATACAAAAAAATCTCTTCTTTGCTTCAGTTAAAAATAAACTTTTTAAAATTGAAGATTTGCAGATTTAAACTGAGTTTTTGTTTGAACCAATCGAACGTCTCCGTCTCCTCCTGAATTCCCAACATTCCTTCTGTCCTGCGGGGTCTTGTCATGTTGAGGAGCAGCGAGGAGGCGACGCCTCGACACGTTACAGGGCGTGTGTGTGTGTGTGTGTGTGTGTGTGTGTGTGTGTGTGTGTGTGTGTGTTCAGATTAAAGTTTCAGTCTGTAAACTCTAAAAAAATTAAATCAATTCACCGAAGGAATAAAAAAAACAACTGAAATAAATGAACTGAACTTCTGAATCTTTCTGTGTTAAATAAGTCAGCTGGAAGAATTTGACCTCGTGACCTCCCGTCAGCCTGAAGACCCTGAAGGTCCCTGAACGCCCCTGAAGGTCCCTGAACGCCTCACTCTGTCTGAGGTTCAGGCAACACAGTTCAAAACAACTGAAGTTTTTCAATCTGAACCATCACCACCGTTAAAACAGCTGCTGCTCTGATTTTTTATCTGCACTCTGATTGGCTGGTTCGTAGTCGGTCGTTTCAGCGTTTTGTGAAGAGAATCAGAACAATTGTACGTCATCGTTCCCGTTAACTCAGTTTAACCGACAAACAAACAAACAAAACAAAAATCTGTTGTTTGAAACTGTTTCTGTAAACATGAATAAATAATGGAAGTAAATATTGACCTTTAACCTGTTCAACCACATTCAGAGGAGAGGATGCAGTTTCCATAGTAACAGCAAGGAAGTCAAACTGACTCAACATTTAATTTGTTATTTCTTTTACATATTAACTAATTTTTATAGTTTATATTTTAATATTTATGACTCTAACCAGGTTGAATTTTTGTATTTGTTATTTATATTTTCATTTGTTATATTTAATTAAAATTATATTTTTAGTTTTATTTGTATTTTTTCATGACATATTTATAATTTAGATTTTTTTTTTTTGTCATTGACATTAATAATAATAATATGTAAATGTATATTTATTTACTTTATTTGTTTTTAGTTCTTTGTGTTTAATGTTAAAAATTATATTTAAACTTTTCCTAAACTTTGTGATCAGGAAGTTTTTTTAGTTCACAGCAGCAGAGCTCTGACCAGACACCTGATCCTGCACCGGAACCAGAACCGGCACCGGAACCAGAACCAGAACCAGTTTAAAAAGCTGTTTGCTCATTAACTAGAGGTAAAGAAGTCAGTGAACTCACCATATCTGCTGCTCCTCAACTTCACTTCCTGCTTCAGATAAAAATTTAAGAAACCTTCAGTTGGTCTCAAGTTGATCCAGGTGAACCCAGACTGGACCGGAACCAGATCAGCCCGGTTCAGATCACTTCGATCCGGATCAGTTCAGACTGATTCTGCTGGTTCGAACAACATTTTTCTCTCCGTGTATTTTCCTTCCTTCAGTCTTCAGTGTCTCAACTCCTTGCAGGTGTGGGCAGGTAAGGCCCCGCCTCCTCCTGAGCCGCGTGGAATTCTGGGTACTGGAGTCTTGAACCACGTCTCCTTTAGCGCTCTGCTGCCTTCCAGTGTCCAAAACCGGAATCACACACGAACTGGGGTTTATTTCTTTTTACACATCTGAGACACAAACACGCTTTTTATTGATTTAATTCATATTTATGTTTTCATCATATTTTTATTATTTAGTATTTTTGTATTTAGTGAAAACTAAAGTTTCCATCTGATGCAGTAAAAACATTCAAAAACTTTTCAGGCGTGTTTTCAAGACTTTTCAGGACCTTTAATGATCTTTTGTCTCCTGCAAGAGCTTTTAATTATTTCTGCTGCTTTTTATTTGTATTTTTATTGAGTTCCCTGCAGATTCCTCGTCCTCTCCGTTGGGAAGAAACTTTAATCTTTTTAATGCATTGTCCTCATTTTTATACTCGGTTTTAGTTTCTAGTTCTTATCTCATATTTTAATACTCTTAGTCATTTTAGCTTTTAATCCATTTTTTACATTTCTTTTATCTCTATCATCTCGTTTTCCTTTTCTCACATTGTATTTTATTTTTCTGAAATACAAAACGTGCAAAAAGTGCTCTATAAATATAAATCAAGTTTGATTGAATTGATGATTCATGAAAATAAAATTCTATTTTTGATTGTTTAGACGTTTTCTTTCTGCAGGTTGGAGGTTCTGATGGATTCTGACGTGAACCTGAAGGTTTCTGCTGACTCATCAGAAACATCCCACAGACTGCAGGTCGACACCAGCTGGTTTTATTTTGGGTCAGAACAACAATCTGCAGTCAAAACATAAAACACGTGGTCTGGTCCTTTAAACGCTGTCTTTGTCCTCCACCAGGCGCAGCGTCGCCGTGGCAACATGTCCATTGGTTCACCTGTAAAAAAAAAAAAACCCACTGCCTGCTGACTGTTCACATTTCAAACTAAAACTGGGCTGCTCTCTGATTGGCTAAAGAGTCCGGCTGAGCGACCAATCAGAGAGCTTGCCTGAATGTGGAAAAAGAGGAAGAGGAGGAACACAGAAACTGAACGAGACGAAGAGAAAACTGAGAAATCTTCTAAAGAAACGACGAAACAGAAAACATTCAACAAAAAGAAAAGAAGAAACTGGAATAAAAGAAAAGAAGAAGCAGAAGAGGGTGGAGTTATAAAAGTAGGAGGTCATCAGCTCCTCAGTCTGTAAACACACACACACACACACACACACACACACACACACACACACACACACACACGCGCTGGGTGGGGGGAGGGTCAGGTCACATGATGCCGTTGGTGAGGTACTGGAAGCCGTCGTACAGTTTGGTGGTGAGCGACCTCATCGATCCGTCGACCAGCTGATCGACCAGCAGCTGCAGCTGCTCCTCCGTCAGCGACATGTGGAAACGCTCCTTCAGACCTCGCATGGTGCTGGAGCCGTGGAAGCAGGGCAGCTGGGTGCCTGGGGGGGCACAGAGGGGGGCAGTCAGCGCTGTGCCGCTAACAGCCAGCAGGTGGTGCTGTTATCAGGAGGCGGCTCTTACCTTGCTGCATGATCTCCACGATCTGCAGCACGCGGTCCATGTGCTTCCTGGCGCCGATCAGACCCTGAAGCATCAGCATCTTGTAGTAGTTGAACATGTCGCCGTCTGGACCGCCCATCACCTGACAGACCGGACACAGGGTTTAAACACTACACACCTGACAGACCGGACACAGGGTTTAAACACTACACACCTGACAGACCGGACACAGGGTTTAACCACTACACACCTGACAGACCGGACACAGGGTTTAACCACTACACACCTGACAGACCGGACACAGGGTTTAAACACTACACACCTGACAGACCGGACACAGGGTTTAAACACTACACACCTGACAGACCGGACACAGGGTTTAACCACTACACACCTGACAGACCGGACACAGGGTTTAACCCCCCCCCTCCTTCCCTCAGCGTGACAAACTCACGTCTACGAACTCGGCGGTGAGTTTGAAGGCGGACGTCTCGAAGCCGAGGTTCTTGGGCGAGCTGGAGAGGATGAAGCCGAAGTCGATGTGGATGATGTGTCCGTCGGCGTCCATCAGGATGTTCCCGTTGTGCCTGAGAGGAGGGAGGAGCAGAGTTTGAACGGGAGGAAGGCGGAGTCAAACGTCTCTGAGCAGGCAATGATGTCGTCCCTCACCTGTCTTTGACCTGCAGCAGGTAGCAGATGAGGCTGTAGCCGGCGCAGCTCTGCACGAAGTTCCTCTGAGCCGACAGGAAGGCCTCGGTGGTCGGAGCGCCGTGCTCCTGCAGGAAGTAGTCGAGCAGCGACAGCTGACTCTGCTTCTTCACCTGGTGCAGCGACACGGCGTTCACCACCGGCTCGATCATCCCGCTGTCCGACGACAGCACCAGGATCTTGTAGGGTTTGATCCACAGCGGGACGCGCTCCTGCTCCCAGATCGACTGCACACACAAACAACCGGTCACCTCCTACACCGGGACAAGGTCACGTCTTTGTGTCGTCCCGACAACGGATGAGGTCACGGCGTTACCTTGAGCTGCTGCAGCACCTGGAAGGCGAGCAGCTCCTGCCTCAGGTCGTCGCCACATTTCACAATCACAGACAGAAGCCTCCAGTTAGGAAGGTGACCGTAAGGAGAGCCTTCTCTGATCCGCCTACAGGAAGCACACAGAAAGGTACAGTCAGAAATATAGACTACAGTCAGAAATATAGACTACGGTCAGAAATATAGACTACAGTCAGAAATATAGACTACAGTCAGAAATATAGACTAGTCAGAAATATAGACTGCAGTCAGAAATATAGACTACGGTCAGAAATATAGACTGCAGTCAGAAATATAGACTGCAGTCAGAAATATAGACTACGGTCAGAAATATAGACTGCAGTCAGAAATATAGACTACGGTCAGAAATATAGACAACAGTCAGAAATATAGACTGCAGTCAGAAATATAGACTACGGTCAGAAATATAGACTACGGTCAGAAATATAGACAACAGTCAGAAATATAGACTAGTCAGAAATATAGACTGCAGTCAGAAATATAGACTACGGTCAGAAATATAGACTACGGTCAGAAATATAGACAACAGTCAGAAATATAGACTAGTCAGAAATATAGACTGCAGTCAGAAATATAGACTACGGTCAGAAATATAGACTACAGTCAGAAATATAGACTGCAGTCAGAAATATAGACTACGGTCAGAAATATAGACAACAGTCAGAAATATAGACTAGTCAGAAATATAGACTGCAGTCAGAAATATAGACTACGGTCAGAAATATAGACTACGGTCAGAAATATAGACAACAGTCAGAAATATAGACTAGTCAGAAATATAGACTGCAGTCAGAAATATAGACTACGGTCAGAAATATAGACTACAGTCAGAAATATAGACTACGGTCAGAAATATTGACTAGTCAGAAATATAGACTGCAGTCAGAAATATAGACTACGGTCAGAAATATAGACTACAGTCAGAAATATAGACTAGTCAGAAATATAGACTGCAGTCAGAAATATAGACTACGGTCAGAAATATAGACTACAGTCAGAAATATAGACTACGGTCAGAAATATAGACTACGGTCAGAAATATAGACAACAGTCAGAAATATAGACTGCAGTCAGGAATATAGACTAGTCAGAAATATAGACTACGGTCAGAAATATAGACTACAGTCAGAAATATAGACTACAGTCAGGAATATAGACTAGTCAGAAATATAGACTACGGTCAGAAATATAGACTAGTCAGAAATATAGACTGCAGTCAGAAATATAGACTACGGTCAGAAATATAGACTACAGTCAGAAATATAGACTACAGTCAGAAATATAGACAACAGTCAGAAATATAGACTAGTCAGAAATATAGACTGCAGTCAGAAATATAGACTACGGTCAGAAATATAGACTACAGTCAGAAATATAGACAACAGTCAGAAATATAGACTACAGTCAGAAATATAGACTACAGTCAGAAATATAGACTAGTCAGAAATATAGACTGCAGTCAGAAATATAGACTACGGTCAGAAATATAGACTACAGTCAGAAATATAGACTACGGTCAGAAATATAGACAACAGTCAGAAATATAGACTGCAGTCAGGAATATAGACTAGTCAGAAATATAGACTACGGTCAGAAATATAGACTACAGTCAGAAATATAGACTACGGTCAGAAATATAGACTGCAGTCAGGAATATAGACTAGTCAGAAATATAGACAACGGTCAGAAATATAGACTACAGTCAGAAATATAGACTGCAGTCAGAAATATAGACTACAGTCAGAAACATGCCGACTACAGTCAAATATAGACTACAGTCAGGAATATAGACTACAGTCAGGAATATAGACCACAGTCAGGAATATACAGACTACATTCAGAAAAACACTAAACAATCAGAAATACAGTCAGAAACTAC
Organism: Brachyistius frenatus; assembly: GCF_029030835.1. Classification (NCBI taxonomy): domain Eukaryota; kingdom Metazoa; phylum Chordata; class Actinopteri; family Embiotocidae; genus Brachyistius; species Brachyistius frenatus. The sequence continues at coordinate 320,545 of NW_027210836.1, read as the reverse complement.
AGTCACCTACCGGACTTTCTCCTCCCAGGGTTCCTTCAGAGCAACAGCTGACGGGTCCTCTGGGTCCCGTTTGAAGGTGGTGGGCGCCACAGCAAGCTGCTCCGACAGACGGCGCCTGAAACACACAGAGGACACGTCAACATGCAGTACTGTGTATGTACTGTGTGTGTACTGTGTGTACTGTGTGTGTACTCAGACCTGATGTCTCCAGCAGCGATGAACACGGGTTCTTTGCTCTCTAGACTGGTGATACTGTCCACCGAGAACTGACTGATGTTGTCACAGCTGTTGGTGTGGATCTCCGGGAGCTGGAGGACAGGGGAGGACAGAGACAGCAGGGGAGGATGGGAGAAGGCGGGGGAGGATGGGATGTTACCATTATTACAGTTTCTGAGTACAACTGAACCACCCAACAGAACTGTGCTGGTTCTGCTGGTTCCTCTTCAATCCCTCTGATCTGTTCAGGTGTTCCTCAGGGTTCCGTCCTCGGTCCCCTTTAGTTCCCAGTTTCAATGTCTGATCTGCTTTCGTGGTTTATTTACCTCTTGATCTGTTTTTATAATAATGGATCTTATTTTATTTTTAATTATTCCATGTGAAACACTTTTATTGTGAAGGATGCTGCTGATGGTGACTTCCTTCCTTCCAGTCAGTCACTGGTTCAACTTCATCTCTTTAGAACCAGATCTTAAAAGTTTTTTGTCCAAAATATAAACATTATACAGAATATCTGACTGAACACTTGTGAGCAGTTTGTTTGGCAGCAAGTCCAAAAATAGATTAAATATAACACACTAATTTATATTTAATCTAAGGCGTGTTAAATAGATTAAATATAACACACTAATTTATATTTAATCTAAGGCGTGTTAAATAGATTAAATATAACACACTAATTTATATTTAATCTATTTTTGGACTTGCTGCCAAACAAACTGCTCACAAGTGTTCAGTCAGATATTCTGTATAATGTTTATATTTTGGACAAAAAACTTTTAAGATCTGGTTCTAAAGAGATGAAGTTGAACCAGTGACTGACTGGAAGGAAGGAAGTCACCATCAGCAGCATCCTTCACAATAAAAGTGTTTCACAATATTGTTATTATTGTTTTTCCCAGTAGCTTCATTTATTTAAGAAGCTTTAATATCATAATATAAATACAATCTGAATGTTGAATGTATAATATGTTGTGAGATGACGATGACATCACATCCTGTGTGGGCGGGGCCTCACCTCCACCTGCAGCTCTCCAATGTCGTCCACCGACCACGCCTCGTCGTCGTTGTCGTAGTTTGGGACGACGGAGAAGCTGCCGGCGCGCTGCTCCGCCGTCATGCCGCAGTCCGGCAGGTTCTCCACGGAGCGTGTGCTCCGGATCCGGTTCTCCGGGATCCGGATTGGAACGCTGGACGTCTCGAAGTTCTCGCACTCCAGAACCTCCACGTAGATCAGGTACGGAGCCTGTGGGGGGGAGAGGAGAGGGGCACGGGTCACATGACTGATGAGGTCATCGTACATGAAAATAATCAGTTTACGACCGTTTTATTTTTTCTTCCATTGATTGTTTTCAAATTCTGTATTTAAAAAAAAATAAAAATCTAATTTTGTATGTATTTAAATACACGTGTCTGTAAAGCTCTCAGTCTCCCGCATTTTAATACGTCAACAGGAGTTTTACAAACTGACGTGGCTTTTCGTTCGAGTCGTCGTTTTTGAGCCGAAGCGCTTTTGAAATGTTGATTTTCCTGCATGTTTGCTGTCGTTAGCTTCGGAAGAAGAGACATGTTGACTGAAGTGATTGTTGACGAGCAGGAAGGAGATAAAATCTTCAGGAAACAAGTTCAGTAACTGCAGAGAGAAAAATACAGCAGGAAGAAGAATATTCCAGCGATCTAAGAAAAATATAAACTGAACGTCTGGAAGAGACCTCGTATGACTGAACCCTGATCTGAACTCTTCAGCGCAGTAAACATCCCGGTTGCGTGTTCAGGTGTGTGTTCAGGCGATATGCAGGCGTGTGTTCGCGCGTGTTCAGGTGTGTGTTCAGGCGTGTGTTCGCGCGTGTTCAGGTTTGTTCAGGTGTGTGTTCAGGTGATATGCAGGCGTGTGTTCGCGCGTGTTCAGGCGTGTTCAGGTGTGTGTTCAGGCGCGTGTTCAGGTGTGTTCAGGTGTGTGTTCAGGCGTGTGTTCGCGCGTGTTCAGGTTTGTTCAGGCGTGTGTTCAGGTGTGTGTTCAGATGTGTGTTCAGGTGTGTGTTCAGGCATGTGTTCAGGCGCGTGTTCAGGTGTGTTCAGATGTGTGTTCAGGTGTGTGTTCAGGTGCGTGTTCAGGTGTGTTCAGGTGTGTGTTCAGGCGCGTGTTCAGGTGTGTTCAGGTTTGTTCAGGCGTGTGTTCAGGTGTGTGTTCAGATGTGTGTTCAGGTGTGTGTTCAGGCGCGTGTTCAGGCGTGTTCAGGTGTGTGTTCAGGCGCGTGTTCAGGCGTGTGTTCAGGTGTGTGTTCAGGCGTGTGTTCGCGCGTGTTCAGGTTTGTTCAGGCGTGTGTTCAGGTGTGTGTTCAGATGTGTGTTCAGGTGTGTGTTCAGGCGTGTGTTCAGGCGCGTGTTCAGGTGTGTTCAGGTTTGTTCAGGCGTGTGTTCAGGTGTGTGTTCAGATGTGTGTTCAGGTGTGTGTTCAGGCGCGTGTTCAGGTGTGTTCAGGCGTGTGTTCAGGTGTGTTCAGGCGTGTGTTCAGGTGTGTGTTCAGGTGTGTTCAGGCGTGTTCAGGCGTGTGTTCAGGTGTGTTCAGGCGTGTGTTCAGATGTGTGTTCAGGTGTGTGTTCAGGCGCGTGTTCAGGTGTGTTCAGGCGTGTGTTCAGGTGTGTGTTCGCGCGTGTTCAGGTTTGTTCAGGCGTGTGTTCAGGTGTGTGTTCAGATGTGTGTTCAGGTGTGTGTTCAGGCGTGTGTTCAGGTGTGTGTTCAGGCGTGTGTTCAGGCGCGTGTTCAGGTGTGTTCAGGCGCGTGTTCAGGTGTGTTCAGGCGTGTGTTCAGGCGTGTTCAGGCGTGTGTTCAGGTGTGTTCAGGCGTGTGTTCAGGTGCGTGTTCAGGCGTGTTGAGGTGCGTGTTCAGGTGTGTGTTCAGGCGTGTTCAGGCGCGTGTTCAGGTGTGTGTTCAGGCGTGTTCAGGCGCGTGTTCAGGCGTGTTCAGGCGTGTGTTCAGGTGTGTGTTCAGATGTGTGTTCAGGTGTGTGTTCAGATGTGTGTTCAGGTGTGTTCAGGTGTGTGTTCAGATGTGTGTTCAGGCGCGTGTTCAGTTGCGTGTTCAGGGGCGTGTTCAGGCGCGTTCAGGGCCGTGTTCAGGCGTTTTCAGGCGCGTGTTCAGGCGCGTGTTCAGGGGCGCGTTCAGGGCCGTGTTCAGGCGTTTTCAGGCGCGTGTTCAGGCGCGTGTTCAGGGCCGTGTTCAGGCGTGTTCAGGTGTACGTCTCTCACCTTGTCTTTGGAGTTCAACACGACGGCCTGCGTGTGCGGCACTCGGACGACGTGGTGGTCGAAGGCGGCGGTCGGCAGCCAGACGCGCGCCGGCAGCTTGTGGTTGAGCAGCGACAGCTCTGAAATCAGCCGCTGCGTCTTCTGCTCTTTGGTGGGCAGCGTGGCCAGACGCTTCCCGATGCCCATCAGGGACTTGATGAACTCCCTCTGAGGACCGAGACGCACCGGCTGGATGGAGGCGACACAGACGGAGACGCGGGGTTAAGGAGGGGGCGGGGCTTAGGTCACCACGTCAGGTGAGCTCAGGGGAGGGAGGGACAGGTGAAGGTTTCATGTTTGTGTGTCGGGTTTGTGCTCAGAAACACTTTTTAAAATCATCCATGTGGTTTCAATTCATAGAGAAAAACATCAAATTTCTTAATTATTTAAATACCCAGAAAACTGCACAGGGTTTGGTTGGTGGCCGATCAAAAAGGATGTTCATTATTATATTAGTATTATTTTTCCCGCTAGATTAACTTATTCTAAAGCTTAAATAGTTGTGAGTAATTTATTTAAACACCCAGAAAATCATCAATCAGATGTTTTTCACACAAACATTTTGTGTTAACCTTTATGGTTGTTTATTTACTACCTGCTGGAGCTTTTCCAACCAGTCTTCCACAAACTTCAGGAAAACACTGAATACAATTAATATTTGTACTTTTTCTGCCACTAGGTTGATTATTTCCCTGAAGAACTGCTTGATGTTCAGTTTTCAACCCAGATTTAACCCTAAAAATCAGAGAAATTTGAATGTATTCATACCTGATCAGAAAACAGATCAATACTCACCATCAGTGTCCACCTGTATACAAACTGATATTAAAACAACAGATTTTTGAATGGAGTTTGGTCATTTAGATGTTTGTAAACCTCATGTCCAGACTACCAGAACCAGAACCGACACATAAACATCAATCAATCAATCAATCAATCAATCAACCAACACTGCACAGACATCCGGTCCTGATTGGTCACCCGGAGCCTCAAACAGCTGATTGGATCCACAGAAACACAGAATTACAGCTGGGTCGGCCCGCGGACGAGCAGCTGGCGTCTGCGGACTGAACCAGAACCAGAACCAGAACCCACAGCCTCTGTCACAGAGTTCATTTCCCACAATGCACCCCTGGAGGTTCAGAACATGGAAGCTGGTGGACTTACGGAACCAGACTCAAACTCCAGACTGTCGGAGCCGGAGCTGCTGTCCTGAGGGTCAGAGGTCACAGAGGAGCAGCTGATGATGATGATGATGAAGGTTTGGCTTCGATCGATCAGAACAAAGCTGATCAGATCTGCTGACGATCAACGACTCGTTTGACGGAGTCATTCTCAATATTTAGAATATCGTCTTTGTCGTTTTGAAAAGTAAATAAAATGTTTGTTGACCAAACAAATCGGTTTTAAGATTTCACTTCAGATGCTTAAATAAACAAATAAATTCAGATTTAGGGGGTCGGGGGGGGGGGGGGGGGACCATCAGAGGAGATGCAGCTACAGAGTCTTTGGTTCCTCAGCACACACGTGTGATTTAGAACACGCAGCTGTGACGTTAATGATGACGTCACGTTCTAAAAAACTTCTCCAGATGAAGACGTTATAGACGGTGTTTAAAAGGTGGGCGGGGCCTCTGTTACCTCGTCCTGGCTGCTCTCCACCTTGGGGTTGCTGGACGTCCTCTTCAGGTTGCTGCTCAGACTGATGCTGACCGTCGCGTCCGATTTGGAGCGCTGGTGAGTCCGTTTGGAAGGAGACAGGCCGTGCTCCCCCCCGCCTCCTCCTCCTCCTCCTCCTCCTCCCAGGGGACCGGGGGCCGTCAGCAGGGGGCAGAACGGCGTCAGAGTCAGGGGGTCCCGGCGGGCTCGGGCCCCCGCAGGTTTGAGTTCGTCCGACAGGATGAGCTTCCTCAGCTTGGTTCCTCTGGAGTGGCGCTGGGTGGAGATGTGCATGTCGGAGGAGTACGCACCGAGGAGCCACGCACACCGCAGGCTGAAGGAGATGCTCTGTCTGCAGCGGTGCACCTGCAGACAAGCAGCAGGGCAGAGGACACGTCACACAGGAGGACACGTCACACAGGAGGAGGACACGTCACACAGGAGGACACGTCACACAGGGGGACACGTCACACAGGAGGAGGACACGTCACACAGGAGGACACGTCACACAGGAGGACACGTCACACAGAGGACACGTCACACAGGAGGACACGTCACACAGGAGGACACATCACACAGGAGGACACGTCACACAGGAGGAGGACACGTCACACAGGAGGACACGTCACACAGGAGGACACATCACACAGAGGACACGTCACACAGAGGACACGTCACACAGGAGGAGGACACGTCACACAGAGGACACGTCACACAGGAGGAGGACACGTCACACAGAGGACACGTCACACAGGAGGACACGTCACACAGGAGGACACGTCACACAGGAGGACACGTCACACTGAGGACACGTCACACAGGAGGACACGTCACACAGGAGGAGGACACGTCACACAGGAGGAGGACACGTCACACAGGAGGACACGTCACACAGAGGACACGTCACACAGGAGGAGGACACGTCACACAGGAGGACACGTCACACAGGAGGAGGACACGTCACACAGAGGACACGTCACACAGGAGGAGGACACGTCACACAGAGGACACGTCACACAGGAGGAGGACACGTCACACAGAGGACACGTCACACAGGAGGACACGTCACACAGGAGGAGGACACGTCACACAGGAGGACACGTCACACAGGAGGACACGTCACACAGGAGGAGGACACGTCACACTGAGGACACGTCACACAGGAGGACACGTCACACAGGAGGAGGACACGTCACACAGGAGGAGGACACGTCACACAGAGGACACGTCACACAGGAGGAGGACACGTCACACTGGAGGACACGTCACACAGGAGGAGGACACGTCACACAGAGGACACGTCACACAGGAGGAGGACACGTCACACAGAGGACACGTCACACAGGAGGAGGACACGTCACACAGAGGACACGTCCCACAGGAGGACACGTCACAGAGGACACGTCACACAGGAGGACACGTCACACAGAGGACACGTCACAGAGGACACGTCACACAGAGGACACGTCCCACAGGAGGAGGACACGTCCCACAGGAGGACACGTCCCACACACTCACTGTTAAAGACGTGGTTTAACTCTCTGAAGTCCAGCAGGTTCGACTCCGTTCAGAAACTGTAACCATAGAAACGACCAGGTCGTCTGACTTTGAGCTGCAGTCTGAAAGGAGACGTGACCGGCGGGCGTTCGGAGGGTTAACCGCGGCGATGACATCACCCACCACGTAGGGCTTGATGGCGTCGCCCACGTCCTCGTCCATGTGGATGTACATGTTCAGCAGCTGCGGCAGGTAGAAGTCCACCTCCTCGTGCGGGAAGCTGAAGAGCCGGTTGCCGATGTACGCCTGCACGCCGGGCTCCTTGGAGTTGTGCAGGTAGGAGATCGCCATGGAGACGTCGAACAGCTTGGACTCGAACAGGCGCAGCAGCCAGGACTGTTTGGACGGGTTGTGTCTCTGCCGCCGCCGGGCGCTCTTCACCGAGCCGGGCGCCGGGCCCTCGGGGTCGTCCGCGTCCTCGCGAGTCTTAGACGGTTTGGGGGGGTCGGAGGGCCCCGCCCCGTTCTCCGGGTGGGCGGCGACGTCGTCGTCCCGCCGCAGCTTCACCTTCTGCAGCACCTGCTGACACGCCCGCCGGGCCACGGCGGCGTCGATCACCAGGCCGAGATCAACCACGCCCTCGCTGATGACGCCCAGGGGCGGGGTCACGGCCTGGGGGGGGCCGCAGGAGGAGGATGGGGTGGAGGGGAGGGACAGGGAGGGGGAGGAGGTGATGGAGATGGAGGGGGAGGGGCTGTTCTGATCAGAGGGGGCGGGGGAGGAGTCCGGCTCTGTGTCCTCCATCATGGCTGCTGGGAAGCTCCCCCTTCCTCCGCTGAAACAGAGGTCAAAGGTCAGAGCAGCACCTGTCCCACAGGTTGGTATAAAACGAGCAGCAGTGCATCATGGGATTGTTTTCAGACTCTCGATTCAATATTAATTTATTTCTTTAAATTGTAAAATCAATCGCTCACTTTAATCTTCATTATTTTCCTTTCAGGGAAAAAACTGAGAAAAACCATTTAGACCACATTTAAAAGATGTTTTACAGACGAAACAAATAATCAATAATCACAAAATTAATCAACAATTAAATGTAAATGTGTCTGAAGCTGATAAAGTTTAAACTTTAATCAGCTGGTTGATTGATGTCCTGTCTGCTTGTTTTAAAACAATCAATCAAAGAGTTTGACTGCTTTTAATTCATAAATCTTTGCTCACTGCCCCCCCCCCTCCTCCCCCCCCACCCCCCTCCGGACGGTCACGTGCTGTTAGCCAAGCTGAGCATCAGCGCGAGCTCAATCCCGAGTTTAAAGTCCGTGTGACGTCAGCAGCACCGAGCTAACCGTTAGCTTTTTATAGAGATGATTTCTCCGGCGAAGTTTAAAGAACAAAAACACTGAAGGTCCTTTTTAAAAACAGCAGCTTTCGTGTCCGGAACCCCGTCAGAGACTCACTTCAATAAATAACGAGGTTTTAACTCCGTTTCACGGAGTTCATTTATTCATTTATATATAAAGAGCATATAAATAAATATAAATATAAAGAGTATATTTATATATAAAGAGTATATATATATATAAATATATATATATATATAAATATAAAGAGTATATTTATATATAAAGAGTATATATATATAAATATAAATATAAAGAGTATATATATATATATATATATATAAATATATATAAATATAAACAGTATATTTATATATAGAGTATATATATATAAATATATATATATATATAAAGAGTATAAATATAAATATAAAGTATATTTATATATAAAGAGTATATATATATAAATATATATATATATATAAATATAAACAGTATATTTATATATAAAGAGTATATATATATAAATATATATATAAATATAAATATAAACAGTATATTTATATAAATATATATATATATATATATATATATATATATATATAAATATAAACAGTATATTTATATAAAGAGTATATATATATATAAATATAAATATAAATATAAATATAAATATAAAGAGTATATTTGTGTCACAGCTCCGGTTCGTTAGCTGAGCGGCTAACGATGAACTCCGCGACCGGACGACGATGATCCGGCTGCTCGCTGACCCGCAGTGACCCGTTACCGGTTCACAAACAACAACAAACAACAGCCCGGTACCGTCCCGGTGCTGTTCGCGTCCATCACCGACCGGATCCTTCAGCTGCTAATCGGCTACAAGCTAAAAATCAAAGCTCCGACACACGAACACAGTTAGCATTAGCATTAGCAGCAGGGCCAACTGTTGCTTGTCGTGCTAAATGCTAACGTTAGCACACGTGAGATCTCCAGGTGCGGTCACGTGTCAGCGCGCCGCCAGGTGAGCGAGTCTTACCTGGTCACAGTTCAGTGGGTCTGGAAGGAAGTTTCACGTCCAACTCGTCGCCTCCATTGATTCTGTCTGATCTGCATCGCAGCTGCAGCTGACGACCACGAGGGGGTGCTGCTGTTTCCTGTCAATCAAGCAACACGACTTCCTGTGCTGCAGCGCCGCCTGCTGGAGGAGGAGGTCCGAGCAGTTTGTCTTTATTTTTAGATGAATAAAACTATAACTTACCGTTTATTGATTATGCTATAAAGTGATGAAAACGGAAACAATGGCCACGTCAGATACAAAATGAATATAATTTTTTTTAATTTTAAAGGTAAATCTATACGTTGATGTTTACCACAATGTATTTTATTGGATTCACAAATCTCTCATCACTATTAAAAAAAAAAAAAGAACAGGAAAATACTGAAAACACATTTTAAAAGGAGCTGTAAGTTGAGGAATTCACAAAAAAAGCAACATGTTCATCAATTAAATTACTTCCAAGTTAAATTAACTGAAACTTAAATGATTGTTTAATGATCAATGATTTAATGATGTCAAACTCAAAATATTCAGAAACACCTGCAGCCAGTTTTCTCCAGTGAAACCCGGTTCAGTTTAAACATTAAACAAGGAGACAGAACAATTATTAACCAACAAAAAAGGACCAAAGCTGCTATTTTCGTTGTATATTTTTGACTCCAGCAGTTTAAAGATAGAGATTTTCATCTTCTTCAGGAAAACATCAGAGGAAGATTAAAGTCAGAAAAGTAAAAATACCGGAAATACCAAACAAACAGACAGGTAACAAACAGATGCATGAACAAACTCCTCCGTCTGAAATAAACTGCAGGGATTTAAAAACAGGTCTCTATCTTCCCTTCTTTAGTTTTATTCCAGCTGACATTAAAAGACATTTACATGCATATAAAACATTTTCTTTCACCAAAACATAATTTTAGAGCAACAAGAATGACTGTTTCCAGAAAATTCTTAAATTGTTTTCCCAAATGAACTTTTTATTTTATAAATTCAGTATGAAATGTCCAGAAGTTTGATTCATTTATGTTTTTACTTTCAGCATTAAACTGAACTTAATGTTTTTGAAATCGGAAAAGGACAAAAACATTTTACTTTAAACCTGCTTCTGTCCTGTTTTTTTTTATTTTTTAATTTTTTAATTGTGTTTCATATGTTATAATTGTTATTTTATTTTGAAAAATCGACAAGAGGCTCTGAATTAATGTGAATAAAAGCAGAGCGGTTCTGACAGTCGTAGGTCATTACAGCCAGATGTCGGAGGTGCAGTCTCCACCAGGGTACCGCAGCTCGTGGGCCAGAACCGGGCCGTCGGGCTCTTTACCGAAGTCCACCAGGAAGTCCTCGTTCAGGGAGAGACCGCCGCCAACGGAGTCCACGTCGATCTGCATCATCAGCGACCCCTCTCTGAGAGCACACACACACGTCAGGAAAAGTATGTGGACAAACACGGGTCCAGTAAACAGCAGTTCTGTCCGCATACTTTTAGACTTTTGGAAATCACAATAATTCAACCAAATTTTTTTTTTAATTATTCCTGCGATTTCTCTGCAATAAAGTTTTTGAACAGAAGCTGAAAGGAATTGCAGCACAAAATAAAACTTTATCAACAAAACTTTACCATTTGTTTCTATATTCAGACCTCCAGCTGAGAGATCTGTAGAGTTAATAGGATGTGTTTAAAGCTCTTATTTTGAAGGGGCACGTCACAGATTGTCTGTTGTGGAGGTTTTTCAGCCCCATGATGGTTTTTTTAAGTTCATAAAATCAAACAAAAACATGAGAACTTAAATATTTAAGGATGTATATTTTCATAGAAAATATTTTTTTTATGTTTTTACGAACAAAATAATCGAAAACTTTGCAAATTGCTTTGTAATTTTGTGACAAAAAACTGTCAAAATCAGGAATTTTCATCAAAACAAGCAAATAAAAACCTGCTACGTTAAAGGGGGCGGAGCCAGAGGACCATTAAACGGGGCAGAGCCAGAGGACCAGAGGACCAGAGGACCAGAGGACCGATACCTGAGCATGTCGGGGTAAAACTGTTTGTCCCAACCGCTGTACAGAGACGTCGTCACGTAAAGTCTCCGTCCGTCCAGACTGAGCTGCAACATCTGAGGACCTCCACAGACACGCCTCCCCTGAGAGACAGACAGGTGAGAGACAGACAAGTGAGAGAGACCTCCTGTCTCACTGCTTCCTGTTTCACTGTGTCTTGTCTCAGCTTCCTGTCTCACTGCTTCCTGTCTGTGGTACCTGGATGATGCGGGGACGAGGCTGCTGCTGCTTCTCCGGGTCCTCCAGAACTCTGACCGGTCCGTCACTGACGGTACTTCCACCCAGGAACACCTGGAAGAGACAGACAGGTGAGCTGTCGCACCTGTGAGGTGTCGCCTGTTGACCGTCGTCACCCGACAGGTGTGTAAACATCTGACCTGGCCGACCAATCGTGGGTTCCTCCGGTCTGTGATGTCATACTGTCTGATGTCACCGTGCAGCCAATTACTGAAGTAGAGAAAACGGTCATCCAATGAGATCAGGATGTCCGTGATGAGGCCTGCAGACAGACAGGTCAGAGAAACAGGACAGAGAGACAGACAGACAGGTCAGAGGTCAGACAGACAGGTCAGAGGTCAGACAGACAGAGCAGACAGACTCACTGGGCATCTCCGGCAGCATCCATCCCTCCACCTTCTTGCATGGAACCCCGATGACCTTCTCAGCTGCCCAGTCGCCCTTCTGAGACACAGAGACCCAACATTACGGATCAGAACCTCGTGGTTCTGACTGGAGTCTTATTAGAACCAGAACCTTATGGTTCTGACTGGAGTCTTATTAGAACCAGAACCTTGCGGTACTGACTGGTGTTTTGTAGAACCTGAAGACGGACCCCCTCAGAGCACATCCCACGTAGCCCTCGGTGGCGTCCGGGTCGTGGAGGAACCGGACCTCCAGAGGAATGGCGCCCTCTTCGCCCAGCTCCAGGGTCTGCAGCTTCCTGTGGGTGGTCCAGTCCCAGACATGGAGGGCGGTTCCGTACTGGCCTGGAAACAGAACCATAGTGAACCCGGTGTGAGTCCGGGTCAGATACCCGGCGGTGCTGAGATCCGAATCGAGAAGTCTCTGAATGGACCTTTGAGGTACCGGAGTCTCACCGGAAGGCCACCTGGTACCAACGCTGGTTTACTGGGAGCAGAACTTAGAACCGGGTCGGAGGTCGCAGGACGTCAATAATGATCCCGCTGACTCACCTTCTTTGACGTGGGCGGGGTTAAAACCGTCCACCAGAGCTTTCGGAGCTCCCCATTCGCTGCTGATCATCACGTTGTGTCGAGGTTGGTACCAGAAGTCGTAGCCGAACGGCGCCGCTTCACCCGGAAGCTCCCAATTACCGACGACCTCGAACGTCTCACCGTCCAGCAGAGCAAAACCACCTGAGAGAACACGTTAGAACTGAGGAGGGAGGAGAAGGAGGAGGAGGAGGTGGAAGAGGAAGAGGAGGAGCATTGTCTTACCTTTGCCGTTCCCAGAAGGATCTCCCATACAGCTGATCATGATCTGCCCGTTGCCCAGACAGTGGCTGGTGTGAGGGTTCGCCAGGCCGCACTTAAAGAACAGATCGACCGGCTCGACCATCTGGAGGAAAACAAAACAGGAAACCACATCTTTACCCATCAAGAACCTTTCAAAATAAAAGCAACAAGTAAAATAAAAATCACACCAGGTTATACTGATCACCAGACTTACTGGGATCAGAACCGAGAACTGTGACGCTACGAATATTCAACAATCAGTGATGTCATCATCCATCAGTGATGTCATCGTTGGTTTGTGAATGTTATGAATCCTCCAGTTCAGATTCTGTCCGTCACCATCTTTGTTAGTTCGGAGCGGTTTGGAGCAGGAAGTGACCATATTTGGACGAGCTGGGGGAGGAGCCAGAGGTGGATCTGACCGATCTGATCGGAAACCTGACGATACTACGTCCCGCCCACCGATAGCTGTAACCTGACTGCACCACAGGCCTGTCAATCAAACAGACACGCCCCCAAAAACAGGTCTTCTTGAATCTTCTTTTCTAATGAATGAGGGATTATTTTCAGATGGACCTCCAGAAAACTAAGAAGAAGGAGTGACTTTAGCTAACAACACCGAGATAACTGATGGACACATTTTATTCACTTTGGATTTGATGAGAGAAGTTGAATGGGAGTCTATGGAGCCGGAGGCTTTTTGGAGCCGACCTCTAGTGGCACTCGCTGGTACTGCAGCTGAAGACACTTCTGGACCAGAACCATTTTACAGACCTGAAGCTACGAACTCTTTTATACGGTCTATGAATGCTACACTTTGCAGGACTGAGAGTCCCTTTGGATCAGAACCAGAACCTTCTACTACTGACTGTCTTCATGGAACAGAAACCAGAACTCTGTGTTTCTGAATTGAGATTTTCTTGAATCAGAACCGAGATCCTCAGTGAGATCGGACCTGATACATCCCTGAGTTTTAGCAGGACGGGAACCCACCACCTTTTTTCTGTGAGCTGAACCGGGACGATAACGAGGCGACCCGGCGGCCTCACATGTTTATGTTCTGATTACTTCATCAGACTCGCTGAAGCCAGCAGATTCTTCATTTCCCGCAACAACAGCAGAACAGCTGGGAGAACGATTGTCAGCCTGAATGAACTTAGATTGAACCTCCTTCCTCCTCCTTCCTCCTCCTTCCTCCTCCTCCTCCTATACGCTGTTTGTCACTGTTAGTTCATTTACTGGCTCTTTGACAGAAAACCCGAAGGACTCATTTCTCCGATTTTTTTTTATACCAGCAGCGAACGCTCAGAAATTCAAGTTAAAGAGGCTTCAAACAGGATCGTTGGATCCAGGTGGATGTCCGTGGTCTCCATGACGATGTGAAAACATTTAAGACCCAGTCCTAAAACCTGAACCTTGACCCCGTTACCATGGAGTCAGTTTGAATGATGTGAAGAAACAGACTGGATGAGTCTGGAGGATGAAGTGGTGGATGAGGTGGAGGATGAGGTGGAGGATGAGGTGGAGGATGAGGTGGAGGATGAGGTGGAAGTATGAGGTGGAGGATGAGGTGGCGGATGAGGTGGAGGATGAAGTGGTGGATGAGGTGGAGGATGAGGTGGAGGATGAGGTGGTGGATGAGGTGGAAGTATGAGGTGGAGGATGAGGTGGTGGATGAGGTGGAGGATAAGGTGGAGGATGAGGTGGAAGTATGAGGTGGACGATGAAGTGGTGGATGAGGTGGAGGACGAGGTGGAGGATGAGGTGGAGGATGAGGTGGAAGTATGAGGTGGAGGCTGAGGTGGAGGATAAGGTGGAGGATAAGGTGGAGGATGAGGTGGAAGTATGAGGTGAAAGTATGAGGTGGAGGATGAGGTGGTGGATGAGGTGGAGGATAAGGTGGAGGATGAGGTGGAGGATGAGGTGGAAGTATGAGGTGGAGGCTGAGGTGGAGGATAAGGTGGAGGATGAGGTGGAAGTATGAGGTGGAGGATGAGGTGGAGGATGAAGTGGTGGATGAGGTGGAGGATGAGGTGGTGGATGAGGTGGAGGATGAGGTGGTGGATGAGGTGGTGGATGAGGTGGAGGATAAGGTGGAGGATGAGGTGGAGGATGAAGTGGAGGATGAGGTGGAGGATGAGGTGGTGGATGAGGTGGAGGATGAGGTGGTGGATGAGGTGGAGGATAAGGTGGTGGATGAGGTGGTGGATGAGGTGGAGGATGAGGTGGTGGATGAGGTGGTGGATGAGGTGGAGGATGAGGTGGTGGATGAGGTGGAGGATGAGGTGGAGGATAAGGTGGAGGATGAGGTGGTGGATGAGGTGGTGGATGAGGTGGTGGATAAGGTGGTAGGTAGGTAGGTAGGTAGGTATATACTTTATTAATCCCCGAGGGGAAATTTTTTTTTATTTTTTTTTTTTTTTATTTTTTTTAGGTAGGATGAGGATGAGGATGAGGTGGAGGATGAAGTGGAGGATGAAGTGGAGGATGAGGTGGAAGTATGAGGTGGAGGATGAGGTGGTGGATGAGGTGGAGGATGAAATGGAGGATGAGGTGGAGGATGAAGTGGAGGATGAGGCGGTGGATGAGGTGGTGGATGAAGTGGAGGATGAGGTGGAGGATGAGGTGGTGGATGAGGTGGAAGTATGAGGTGGAGGATGAGGTGGAGGATGAAGTGGTGGATGAGGTGGAGGATGAGGTGGAGGATAAGGTGGAGGATGAGGTGGAAGTATGAGGTGGAGGATGAGGTGGTGGATGAGGTGGAGGATAAGGTGGAGGATGAGGTGGAGGATGAAGTGGAGGATGAGGTGGTGGATGAGGTGGTGGATGAGGTGGAGGATGAAGTGGAGGATGAGGTGGAGGATGAAGTGGAGGATGAGGTGGAGGATGAGGTGGAAGTATGAGGTGGTGGATGAGGTGGAGGATGAAGTGGAGGATGAGGTGGAAGTATGAGGTGAAAGTATGAGGTGGAGGATGAGGTGGTGGATGAGGTGGAGGATAAGGTGGAGGATGAGGTGGAGGATGAGGTGGAAGTATGAGGTGGAGGCTGAGGTGGAGGATAAGGTGGAGGATGAGGTGGAAGTATGAGGTGGAGGATGAGGTGGAGGATGAAGTGGTGGATGAGGTGGAGGATGAGGTGGAGGATAAGGTGGAGGATGAGGTGGAAGTATGAGGTGGAGGATGAGGTGGTGGATGAGGTGGAGGATAAGGTGGAGGATGAGGTGGAGGATGAAGTGGAGGATGAGGTGGAGGATGAGGTGGTGGATGAGGTGGAGGATGAGGTGGTGGATGAGGTGGAGGATAAGGTGGTGGATGAGGTGGTGGATGAGGTGGAGGATGAGGTGGTGGATGAGGTGGTGGATGAGGTGGAGGATGAGGTGGTGGATGAGGTGGTGGATGAGGTGGAGGATGAGGTGGAGGATAAGGTGGAGGATGAGGTGGTGGATGAGGTGGTGGATGAGGTGGTGGATAAGGTGGAGGATGAGGTGGTGGATGAGGTGGTGGATGAGGTGGAGGATGAGGTGGAGGATGAAGTGGAGGATGAAGTGGAGGATGAGGTGGAAGTATGAGGTGGAGGATGAGGTGGTGGATGAGGTGGAGGATGAAATGGAGGATGAGGTGGAGGATGAAGTGGAGGATGAGGCGGTGGATGAGGTGGTGGATGAAGTGGAGGATGAGGTGGAGGATGAGGTGGTGGATGAGGTGGAAGTATGAGGTGGAGGATGAGGTGGAGGATGAAGTGGTGGATGAGGTGGAGGATGAGGTGGAGGATAAGGTGGAGGATGAGGTGGAAGTATGAGGTGGAGGATGAGGTGGTGGATGAGGTGGAGGATAAGGTGGAGGATGAGGTGGAGGATGAAGTGGAGGATGAGGTGGAGGATGAGGTGGTGGATGAGGTGGAGGATGAGGTGGTGGATGAGGTGGAGGATAAGGTGGTGGATGAGGTGGTGGATGAGGTGGAGGATGAGGTGGTGGATGAGGTGGTGGATGAGGTGGAGGATGAGGTGGAGGATAAGGTGGAGGATGAGGTGGTGGATGAGGTGGTGGATGAGGTGGTGGATAAGGTGGAGGATGAGGTGGTGGATGAGGTGGTGGATGAGGTGGAGGATGAGGTGGAGGATGAAGTGGAGGATGAAGTGGAGGATGAGGTGGAAGTATGAGGTGGAGGATGAGGTGGTGGATGAGGTGGAGGATGAAATGGAGGATGAGGTGGAGGATGAAGTGGAGGATGAGGCGGTGGATGAGGTGGTGGATGAAGTGGAGGATGAGGTGGAGGATGAGGTGGTGGATGAGGTGGAGGATGAAGTGGAGGATGAGGTGGAGGATGAAGTGGAGGATGAGGTGGAGGATGAAGTGGAGGATGAAGTGGAGGATGAGGTGGAGGATGAAGTGGAGGATGAAGTGGAGGATGAGGTGGAAGTATGAGGTGGAGGATGAGGTGGTGGATGAGGTGGAGGATGAAGTGGAGGATAAGGTGGAGGATGAAGTGGAGGATGAGGTGGAGGATGAAGTGGAGGATGAGGTGGAGGATGAAGTGGAGGATGAAATGGAGGATGAGGTGGAGGATGAAGTGGAGGATGAGGTGGTGGATGAGGTGGAGGATGAAGTGGAGGATGAGGTGGAGGATGAAGTGGAGGATGAAGTGGAGGATGAGGTGGAAGTATGAGGTGGTGGATGAGGTGGAGGATGAAGTGGAGGATGAGGTGGAGGATGAAGTGGAGGATGAGGTGGAGGATGAAGTGGAGGATGAAGTGGAGGATGAAGTGGAGGATGAGGTGGAAGTATGAGGTGGAGGATGAGGTGGTGGATGAGGTGGAGGATGAAGTGGAGGATGAGGTGGAGGATGAAGTGGAGGATGAGGCGGTGGATGAGGTGGTGGATGAGGTGGAGGATGAAGTGGAGGATGAGGTGGTGGATGAGGTGGTGGATGAGGTGGAGGATGAAGTGGAGGATGAGGTGGTGGATGAGGTGGAGGATGAAGTGGAGGATGAGGTGGTGGATGAGGTGGAGGATGAAGTGGAGGATGAGGTGGAAGTATGAGGTGGAGGATGAGGTGGTGGATGAGGTGGAGGATGAAGTGGAGGATGAGGTGGTGGATGAGGTGGAGGATGAAGTAGAGGATGAGGTGGAGGCAGGGCACCAGCAGCCCTACGAGGGTGCGTTAGATGTACGTTACAGTAGGAGCAGCAGGTCACGTGACCTTGTGGATTTTCGGCGCTCTGGGATTCGTGCCGACGTCGACCACGTAGATTCTGGAGGAGATGAGTGACGGCAGGATCATCCGGTTTCTGGTCTTGGAGGCGTCGTCGAAGCAGCTGCTGCAGGCGTTCCAGCCCGAGTGATGCAGCTCGTCACGCAGGTTCGGCATCGGCAGCCGGTGGATCACCTGCGGGGGGCAGAGGTCAAAGGTCACGACCTCGCAGGTATAGACAAACTTAACCTGCTCTGAGGACTCGTCTACGAAATATGGAAAGAAATTACAGGAAACACTTTTAGTGATTTAGAAGATAATTTAAGAAAAGATTCAACGAGAAAGATAAAACCTGAAGGAAGATGAAGATGATGAAGAGGAAGAGGAAAAGATGGCGAAACATCTGAGAGGGAAACGGATGCAGCAGGAAACTGATGGAAGAAGAAAGACAAGAATTAAAGTGATATTAGAGGAGAAGGAGGAGGAAGAAGAGGAGGATGAGGAGAATGAGAAGGAGGAAGAATAGGAGGTGGAAGAGGAGGAAGAGGAAGAGGAGGAGGAAGAGTGGGAGGTGGAAGAGGAGGAAGAGGAAGAGGAGGAGGAACAGTGGGAGGTGGAAGAGGAGGACGAGGAAGAGGAGGAAGAGTGGGAGGTGGAAGAGGAGGAAGAGGAGGAGGACAAGGAGGACAAAGAGTAGAAGGTGGAAGAGGAGGAGGAGGAGGAGGAGGAGGAGGAGGAGGAGGAGGAGGAGGACAACGAAGAGGACGAGGACGGAGAGGAGGAGGAGGACGAAGAGGAGGAGGACGGAGAGGAGGAGGAGGACAACGAAGAGGAGGAGGAGGTACCTGGCAGTAGGTGGGTGACTCCGGCTGGACGTCGACGGTTGCCAGGTAGTCGGGTTTCAGGGTTGCCGTGTTGCGGTAGATACACGGCAGATAAACGATCTCCTCACGAGGACCTTCACAGGAAAATCATAAAAACTCAACATGAATGTTTGAAATTCAACCGTTTCTCAGAGAAACGAGGATTTAAAAGAATCTTTATTTAGTTTCTGACGTTTGAATTTGATTTACGTTCATCAGAAACTCTCGTTCATTAAAAATCAGCAGAATAGAAACCGATGGTTCTGCTTTAGAAAAATAAACCTGTTTCAAGATTTTAGGAACTAATGAAATGATCTGAAACATAAAATGTCTCCTAATTTTGATTTTAGTGAAACCTGGTTTTCTACCGGTTTAATTTAAACCTCAGTTCAACCTGGTCTGAAGCAGGTTTAAGTTCAACCTCTACAGGAGATCAGGTGGATTCTCCAGAACTCAGCAGGTCCAGACTTAAACCAGCGCTGCAGTTTAACCTGCAGCGAGGTGAAGTGATCATGTGACTGACCCAGAAACCAAACTGGTCCAAACTAGTTCAACTGGTTCAAACTAGTTCAACTGGTCCTGAACTGTAAACAGTGAATGAATAACTGACTGACAGACCAGTGTTTGTTATATAATGTTCATTTGGACTCATGGTTGGTGCCGACTGGTCAGACCGGGTGAGACCGGGTCAGACCGGGTCAGACCGGGTGAGACCGGGTCAGACCAGCTCTTCTTGGTTAAATGATGTTTTAAAACGTTAACTGCTGACTTGACGCCGCAGACAGGAAGCCGTCGTCTCACCCTTCATGGCGTCCCTCGGGCTGCGGTATCCCGGTCCACATCCTGAACAGTTGGCTGGAGAGAGACAACAACGACAGGTCAAAGGTCACCAACCCAGCCCAACCCCTTTGTGTTTGAGTATTTCACACTCAGTCCATTTCCTGTCTGTATGTTTTTAACCTCTGACCTGCTTCCTCAACGTTTTTACTGCTGACGGTCCGTGTTTCAACTCTGAAACATCCTGTTTGTATCTACGGGACTTTCTATGCAGATGAAACTTGAGTTTTGTTCCTTCAGAATCAGGTCGGATATTAAAAAATAATGATAAAACTACAGATGAATCTGTGGTTCCCTCGGCGACAGCTGGAAGCACACGAAGCAGATGTGCAGCAACGTGAAGCCAGAAGATTTTACAAACTGTCGGGAGAAAGAGGAGTTACGACTTCCTGCAGCTGATGGAGGCTCGAAAAGTCTTTCAGCTGGTCTAGAACCAGAACCAGAACTAGAACCAGAATCAGAACTAGAATCAGAACTAGAATCAGGTTGGTGTCACTGAGGGAAGTCACAGCGTTTTCAGTGGTTATTATTTCATTGTGGTATTTTGTCCTCAGGGAGCCACCGTACACGCTGCCACAGGCGTTACTCAGTAACCACCTGACATGTTATTCAAGGTTTCACCAGCTACAATGTTTAACCGCTGCAGTACCGACCGGTCCGAACTCTGATCAGAGTCCACGTCCGACCGGTCCGAACTCTCTTTTATCTACAGATACAAATGAAGAACAAAAAAAAAAGTCCACAAATCACCAAATCAGCTGGAATAAAAACGTCAAAGCAGCTCCAGTTTAATGAGGGTTCATGAGTTCTGGTGTAACCTGGGAGAACAGCGTTACGTAACCCCCCCCCCCCACACACACACACACAGTTTAAAGGAACAGGCCGCTGTTTTTTCTGCAGCTCTGATGTCATTATTGATCACTGACCAAACTCCATTCGCTTTTCTGTCATTTTAATCTTCTTCCAGGTTTTCCTGTTAAACAGAAAGATGCGTTCAGGTGACTCCCCCCCCAGTCACCTGTCGACAGGTGAGGCTCTTCCATTCGGCACGTGTCCGTTCAGTGACCAGCTCATCATTATCCTAAAATCTGAATCGGATCGAGTGTCTATTGTCGCTGCTTGTTGAGCTGGCACACCGACCCAGATAAAGGGACGACCCAGATAAAGGGACGACCCAGATAAAGGGACGTGGTCCTCTTCAAGTGAGGTTTCCACTGTGGTGCCTTCAGGGTCCAGCTGGGAAAAAACACTGCTGAACATCCGGCCAATAGACTTGAACGGTTCCTCTGAAGATTCCAGGGTTCTTGATGGGGTTCCTTTTACGTTCAACGTGTTTTGACGTTATTATTGAACCATCAGCTTATTTTAATTATAAAATAATCAATAATATGAATAATTAGCAACTACTTTGATAAACTTTAAACTGTTATTTCATTTACTTTGAAAGGAAAGTTGCCAAAAAAAAAATCTGTGGGGAAAGATGTCACCTCAAACACTGTAGACTGACATTTTTTACTAATAAAACTTGTATAAATTATTCATCAATTAATCTGCATATTGATTAATATTCAGAACTATTTCAGCCTCAGATTGATTTCCTTCTCTTATGGGTTTCGTGTCTTTTTATATTTCTTTGTGACTTTGATGTCTCCTCTCTTATGTAAATCATCTCTGATGTAAGCCGTCTTGTATAAACCTGAAAAATCACAGTTTTTCTAAATGTCCTTGAACACACCAACATGCTGATTAAAAAAAAAGTTGTTTAAACTCAATTATGAATTATTGAATTTACATCCAGTAAATTAAAAGCATAAACAATCACTTTGAAAATCCCAACCACCTGCTGCACCCCTAGCAACCACTCAGAAAGCCCTAGCAACAGGCCTTAATGTGACAAAAATACTTCACAACCGGTGACAGATTTGTCTTCACTTGCTTGAATGCAGATGTAATGGTGGAGCAGTTATGAAAGTACCAGTATGACGCTGTGAAAACACCTTGCTACAAGTAAAACCCTGAAGTTCAGAAGAAGAAACAGCTTCATGAAGAGTCTCAGAAAGTTGAATTTATTTTGTGCAAACAGCCTGAAAAATATTAGGCACTGCAGCTTTACTTGTTTTGAGTGAGCTGGTGGGAGAGAGAGCAACGAGAAACGGAGCAAAGGTCACCAACCGGAGAGCCGCAGCTCAGCCCCACCAGACTCCATGAGAAAAACCTCACGTTTAAGCAGCTGAGACAAACAGAAGCTGCAGAAGTGATGGAAAGGTGATGAAAGACAAATTAAAAAAGAACTCACCCATGTCTGATCTGATCCTGCTGGTCCTGTTCTCAGGCAGTCTGGGCTCTCTCAGGCCAGAACAGTTGTAAAAACATAGGAGGGAGGGGCTTCGCTGTGTGTAGATGAGGAAAGAGCCAATCACAGAAGAGGGGTGGGGCTTCCACGCTCTTTGAATAACCTCCAAGTTAACTCTTTAGAGTCCAGTTTTACTGGTCAACGTCACCATTAACAGATTCAAGTGTCTGAATTGGTTCTGGACCAGTTTCAGACCGGTTCTTTGGCTGGTTCTGGACCAGTTTCAGACCGGTTCTTTGGCTGGTTCTGGACCAGTTTCAGACCGGTTCTTAGGCTGGTTCTGGACCAGTTTCAGGCCGGTTCTTAGGCTGGTTCTGGACCAGTTTCAGGCCGGTTCTTAGGCTGGTTCTGGACAGAAGTCAGTTAGGAGATCTGCACAAACACAAACACAAAGACAGAATCTGTGCAGGTGAAAATGTTGAAAATAAAAAACAGCTGCTTAAAGACTTCAAAGAGATTTTCAGGCACGTAAAAAAAGAAAAGAATCCAAATCTGAAGATTCCCATTTTATTCATGAGGAACATTATTTAAAGTCTTCTGTACAGCAGCACCGACACAGCAACACCTCCTCTGTAGGAGTCTCAACCTCACCAGGCGAACGTCGTCTTCATCATCATCTACAGACGGACGGCAGGTTTCAGATCAAACGTGACCTTCAGTGTCGTCACGACAACAACAGGAATCATTCGTCATCAGCAGGTCAGTCTGCTTCCATCATTACTAACATGTTCCAGAGCAGCCAATCAGCTTCCAGCATCCAACAACATTCAAAAACAAAACTGGGCACTCAACAGTTTTTGTCAGTTTTCTGTTAGGTTTGCCCTGCAACTTATATTTTTAAATACCGTCAGTGGGCCAGTAGGTGGCGGTAATGCACCTGAAAGCTGTTTGCCAGAAGAACATGTTACAACCAGGCTTTAAGGAAGCTGACCTGAGGTCCAAGGCCTCAGTACAAACAGGAAGTTACCGGAAGTGGAGGCAGCGTATCATCACTTATTAAACAATGTAGAAGAAGAAGAAAAAAAAAAAGAAGGAAAAGTAGACAAAATATTTAACTGGAATTTGGTCAGTTGTAAAAAAATTCAGAAAAATGCCAGAAAACAAAAAAGGCTACCGGCTGCATTGATTTTCAAATATTCAAATAGTCACAAAAATATTTGAAAACTCGTAGTATATGCGATTATTATTTTTCCTGATTTCCCGTTTTTACCGGCGCCTGGTTGTAATGCGTTACTCCCATCAATAGGTGGCAGTAATGCACCTAAAAGCTCTGATGTCACATCCAGTTTTAAACGATGTCTCAGCATTAAAAATGTCACAAATATCTTTCCTGTATTTTTTTAAAATAATTTAACTCAAAGTTCAGCGGCTACTTGTGGGTTTTGGTTGGTGATTTTCTGGTGTAGTTGAGGTTGTGGCCTGCAGGTGCCAGCCAAGAGTCGGGTCACTCATGAGGAGCAGAAAAGAAGTATTGAAATTTTAAACTGCAGACTTTCCCTCTTGTTGGATATTTTCTTAGTCGGGTCGAGGATGTGGATCCTGATTGGCTGGTCTGGAAAAACAAAAACAAACTGACAGAAAAAAAAAAAGTCTTGTTTTATTTGCGTTGATATTTCATAACAACCCTTTAACACCACCTTAAAAAAAATCAGTAACGGTCAGATGAAAGTTGCATGTTTCTGCCTCTGTCTGTAAAAATCAGCGACGGCTGGTTTTATGTTAACGTGAATAACGTCCTGACGACGACCGTAGACCAGCCGCAGTGTGTGGAGCTGTCGCAGTTCCTCTTTCGTCCACCAGGTTGCTGCTCAGAACCTCCGTCGTGTCTCTAAAAACCAGTTTTACGCAACAAGTTCAGCTCTTAAACAAGTCACTGTATTCACGGGTCCGGCTGTAGTTCTGGCCCGGTACCATATCTTTCCCCCCACGGCACCTTAAACCCAGAGCGGAGCTTCAAGTCACTCCAGGAAAGGTGCATTTGAGCTCCGGCAGTCCGCTTGGACATCCGAACCCCAAACTGTCCGGTAAGTTTTTAGTAAATCACAGAAACGTCCCGTTGGATGTCTTTAAGAGGGGGAGGGGTGACTCGGAGACACTGAGGACCGTCACTGCGTCCGTCCTCAGCTTTCGTCCATCCTGTCATCCGCCTCGACACCTTCAGTCCGGCTCTTCACCGTGATCTTCCACTCGTCCCCGACCTCCTCTCCGATCACGATCCTGGTCTCCCGTCTCTCCTTGCTTGCATCCTCTGTCTCCTTCGCCTCCTCCTCGCTGTCTTCCTCTGTCGTCTTCGCCTCCTCCTCCCCGTCCTCCTCTTTCTCCTCACCGTCCTTCCTGCTTTCCTCCTCCTCTTTCGTCGTCTCCTCTCCTTCGTTTTCTTTGTCCTCCGTCCTTCCTTCCTCCTTCCTGTCCTCTTCTGTCTCCTTCCTGTCCTCTTTCCCTTCGTCTTTTCCGTCCTCCTGCTTCTCCTCTGATGCCCCCGGTCCTTCTCCCCCTCGTCGCTCCTCCTCCACGTCCTCTTCGTCCTCTAGTTCCAGCTGATCCGGTGAGTCCGGCTTTAATGCGTCGGCACCCAGCAGGATCTCCGTCAGCGTCTCGAGGAGGTCCGACTGAATCTCCTCCGGTTTCCGACCCATCGTTTGGTCGTCCGCCTCCTCGTTCTCCTGGTCGCGTCGCGGCAGGAGTCCCGTCAGGTCAAACGACTTCTTGCAAAGCCGCTGGAGTTTGTTGAGGTGCGTCAGCGCCTCGACGACCCAGTCGACCAGCAGCTGGGCCACGTTCGCTTGGAGTTGTTGGGGTACCGTCTCCTCCAGCTCCTTCGGATCCCCGTTGACGAACTTCACCCAGCGCGCCAGCAGGAAGCGCTGCAGCACCGGCTTCACGCAAACCTCCAGCGGCTGAAGGCGGAACGAGAAACCTCCGGGAATCACCGCCGGCAGGGTTCCCAACCCGCTGATGAAGGTCAGGTACTGATCTCCCATGTGTTCCCGGTGCCGGTCCAAGACCAGGAGCGACTTACTGTGCTGAACCGGACCCGACACGTGCTGGAGCCAAACCTTTTTAGTCCAGAGGTCCAAGGCCTCTTCAACCAGCAGACCCTCTGGACTCGCCTCAAGCAGGACGAACTCCGGCAGGACTTTGTCAGGCAGCTTCCGGTTGGCCACCACCAGCGAGGGCAGCACGGTGCCGTCGGCCAGCGCCGTCAGGTAAACCGTGACCAGCGGTAACGAGCCCGTGAGCTCCAGGGCCTCCGAGCGGTGCGCCTTGTCCTGCGCCAACCTCAAGTCCACAAAGAGACACAGCTCGTCCATGGCGGCTACAGTTCTGTCCGACAGCTCGTGGACCCGGATCACCTTCCGGGTGAACTCCCTGAAGGACTCGACGGCGGTCTCCAGCGACGGAGGCAGGACGTGAGCGAGCAACGCGGCCCTGCCGACGCTGCGAACGCCCAACCGCTGCCTCAGCAGGAAGCTCACCGCCCAGTCGTACGAGATGCGGAAGGAGTCGTCGAAGCCGCCTTTCTTCTTGAGCGTCGATGCTTTGTGGAAGAGGTTGCTCTCCGTGATGGGAAGCTGCTGCTCGCGCATGGACAGCACCCAGGCCACCATGCGGCCGCCGCCGTCGCCATGGGCTTTCGGGTCCCGCTCGGTTCGCCTCGAACGCTTCCTGGCCTCTTTCAGCCAGGAACGGATGAGCCGCGTCTCGGTGGAAAAAACCCTCGAGGCCGGCCGGAGTCCGTCGCACAGAGCGAACAGGGCGATCCTCAGCTGACGGGCGGTCAGGAAATCCTCCCGCTCCTTAGAGGTTGAAGAGACGGTCGCCGGTTGGACGTTCGGCGTCGACACCGGACGTTTCACATCTTTGATAGTTTCTTCATTCATATCGTCGGTTTCTTCGACATCGTCCAGATCGTCCAATAACTCGTCGTCGGAGAAGTCCAAGTCCTCCACTGGACCCATCGACTCGTCCACCTCCTCAAACTCCACTTTTCCGCTGCAGCAAAACAAAAACAGTCATCGGTCAAATGTTACGGTCGAAATAAGACCAACAGCAACAAACTCTTGACAAAACCTCAACACAAAGTAAGTTTCATTCAAATCGGACTCATTTCAACCATAATCACAGAAGAATCATGTAACGAACTGATTACCTGATTCTGTGCTTGAGAAATCCAACTTTGGTTGGTCCTGTGAAAAAACACCAAACACATCTTATTTCGTGTAAAGTTTTCTGCGGTAATAAACCAGCTTCCTTTGTATTTAGCACCGACCTTTTTTCAGAGGCGACAGGCCGTGAAATTCCCAGAAGCAGCTCGGCTTCTTGCACAGGTTGACTTTACAGATGAAGCATCCGTACACGCTCTCGTGGCGGACGTTGTTTAGGTTGCAGTTCCTGCACCGCTTGGAGATGCCGCTGATCTTCGCCATCCTGTGTCTCTGCTTGAGCGGCTCGTCTGCCGGACCCCTCCTCATCCCGCGGGAGCTGGCGATCTCCAGCGTCTCGCAGGACGTCTGGGCGCACTTGGCCAGCTGGTTGCCCAAACGCTTGCGGAAGCTGACCTGCGTGAAGAGGCCGTCTTGCACCCAGGCGGGCGGGTTGTCCTTGCGGCTCTCCCGCAGCACGATGAAGGCGTTGACGATGCTCAGGTTCACCAGGAACCAGAAGAGGCTGCGCCACTGCCGGTCCAGCGGGATCCCTCCCAGCGGGTTGCAGGCGATCAGCTGTTTGCAGATGTCGACGCCTCGCATGTTCTCCTGCAGGAGGCGGAAGGCCATGGGCCGGTCCATCGGGTCCAGCCCTCCCACTTTGGTCTGAGACCTCCTCCACACGGTGTCCGGTTTACCCGGAGAGGCATTAGTGGACAGACAGCCCATTTCTTTGGTGTCCCTCCAGCGAGTGGCCAGCAGGGGGCCGAACTGTCTCTGCAGGAAGTCTCCGGGTTTCTCCAGCCGGCCTTCGTCCCACAGCTCTCGGGGCAGGATGGCGTTGGGTGGAGGGAAGGAGCTGGAGGCGTAGACGCCCTCATCCAGGAGCTTCTGCACGAGAGGGACGGACGTCAGCGAGCTGGCCAGGTAGAGCTGGTGGTATCTGTCCTCCAGACCTTTGACCAGCTCCGGCACCACGGTGAAGCCCGGCTCCCGGCCCGCCTTCTCCCCCACCTGGATGAAGAAGCGGTGGCAGTAGCCCGACTTGGAGTCGCAGAGCAGCCACACCTGCGGCTGGGTCTTCGGCCTCCTCTTGGTGCGGCAGCCCGCCGCCTCTGGACTCGGCAGCAGCGCCCTGTCGATGGTCAGGCAGCAGTTGGGCCGGTAGGCGTCCCACATGGCCCGGCTCAGGACGTCCAGCATCGGCCGGAAGATGTGCAGCGAGTCGCCGGGGTTCTTGGCGCCGCGGTACTCGTCCGTGACGAAGCTGCCCATACGGATATTGGCGGCAATCTGCCGGAAGCGCTTGAAGCTCATGGCTCTGTAGAAGGTGTAGCTGTTGTCGTAGTGACTCCAGGACCAATAGTGCGACGGGTCGGGGAGGTTCTGGATGCCCATCAGAACCACCAGGCCGATGAAGCCTTTGACCTCGTGCGGGGTGACGGGCACCCAGTCCGGACTGAGGGATCCCAGGAAGTGGCAGGTCTTGGCGTGGGCGTTGGTCTCGTTGGTGATGAGCTCCACGAGCGCCGAGGGGAAGAGCAGGTTGAAGAAGTCGATGGCGTCGCTGTTCTTGGCCGCGGTGTGTTGAGGTCCGCCGCTCTGCAGGAACCGGAAGACGGCGGACGCCGAACCGTCTTCCGGTTGCTTCCAACGATCCGCCGACATCCACGACGGGTCCGGCGAGTCCTCGTTCTGGTCTTCGGAGGATCGCTGCGCTTCAGTGTGGCGGATCTGGATGTCGGGTTCAACGTAGGCTGAACAGAAAAGAAGAGACGAGTTATAAATACGGAAATAAAACGACCATCAGCTGTTTATGGTTCTTTGGCATGAAGAGGATCTGCTGTCGGGTTCCTAACATTTCAAGTATCAAAACATTTTTCTGCAGGAGAAAATAAATGTCAAACATTTTTATCTTTAAGATTCAACCCAAACTATGAAGGAAATATCAGCTGATTTTAAGGAGGAAAAGTTTGCAGGAAATAAGAAGACCTTCAAAATAAAAATGTTTGACGCAGTTATTTTTCCTGTCTGCTGCTTCAGGAATGTTTGACGCTGGTGATGTTGGAAATTATAATTCCTGAACTTCATGTGATGTATAAACACATTGTTCAAAATAAACACATTGTTCGAGATGAACACATTGTTCGAGATGACCCCACCCGTCTGTCCGTCCGTCCGTCCGTCCGTACGCCCGTTTCTCAGAAGCAGACTCTGAACCTTCTTTCGGGGTCAGATTTATTTACTTTGGCTGAACAGCTGGAAGCCGTCAGAGCAGCGGAGCGACGGGGGAGGAGGGAGGAGTCATGTCCAGACTCACTCCAGGAAATGTTTGATTTAAGGTGAGGCGAGGACACAAGAATCCATCAGCAGCTATTTTGTTTTAATCCAGGATGCGTCATCTGTTCGTGCTTTTACTCACGTCAATCATTTAATCATTAAACCACCGCAGTTCATCATTTTGATTTCGGTCTAAGCTCGACATCAGTTGTTGTTGTGTTGTTGTTGTTGTGTTGCTGTCTTACTCCTGGTGCCGCAGATGGCACTGTGGTGCTCCGGGTTGATCACCAGGTGGTCGGCCATCTGATCGGCGGTCTGAGGACTGAAGTCACACTGAGAGCACTGCAGGAGGAACGGACTGAAGGAGGAGACACAACAACAACAACATGAGGAGGAGGAGAAACAACACATCCAACGTCTGATGTTTACCGATCGGATCAATAAGCGGTCAATAAGACAGATTCTCACCACGGAGGAGGCAGGCGGTGCAGAGGGAGGACTTTGTCTTTGGAGCGCGGCACGTGATGGCTGCAATCACAGGAACACCAATAATTAACAATTATCAATCAGTCTGACAGAAACAAAACTAAATTAATAAATAATCAATAAATAAAAGAAGATTGCAGTACTGGGACCCCCCGCGGTGGTCTTACTGGATCATGTGGGCCGCGTAGGCTCGTGAGCAGCAGCTGCTGTAGGGACACAGCAGGCAGTGGACGTGGGTCGGGTAGTGGGCCGAGAAGTCGGCGGCGTCGGTTCCGCACTCCAAACACAGCAGCTTGTCTCCGTGGTACGACCACAACCTGTGGGGGGGGCGGGAACCGTCACCCAGAGAACATCTACCAGAACCACCAGAACCTCCAGAACTGGACCGTCTCACCTGTTGACTGGGCCTCTGCGGCCCGTCTGCCTCTTGGTCGGGGAACGCGGCGATCTGGACGCCGCCGGGTTTCTCTGGGTCGGAGACTTCTGCTGCTCCGTTTTGATTTTGATTGGCTGGATGAGGGAGGCGGGGCTCTGGAGGACGTGGCTCCCCGATGATGTCATCGGTGACCTGATCTTCCTGAAGGTCCTGATCGTCACCTGGAGACAAAATGGATCAATAATAATAATAATAATTTAAAAAAAGAACGCCGCGCCAGGTCGGCGTGCCGAGGAGTGAGCAGGCTGACCTTTGACCCCGGGGGCAGCCCCTCCAGCTTGGGAGGTCGGACGAAGCTGCGGTGGTTTTCCACTTTGTGCTGCAGTTTGTCCTTCAGGAAGACGAACTGGAGACGACACCTGTTACAGTGGAAAGCCTGGTTTTTCTGAGAGACACAGGAAGAAAGAGAGAGGAGAAGTTTCAAAATAAAAGATCAATCCATTAAAAAAGAAACTACAGGATGTGTTGTTTACTCACCGGGTGTCTCAGCAGGTGCTGCTGGTAGGTGACAGGATTTCTGGTCACTTTCAGGCAGAAGACACACAGCAGGAAGCGAGAGTCTCGGTGGAAGCTGGCGAAGTGCTGCAAGACGTCGGAGTAGAAGGACGAACGGTACGAACACACCTGCAAGCAAAGTGGTGGTCATACCTGAGATCCTGTCGTCGGTCACACCTGAAATCCTGTCGTCGGTCACACCTCCAAAAACTCATCTCTGCTCATCAATGCTGCAAATCTACAAGTTGCTTTTGTTCAAATCAGAAAAAAAATAATTCTTGGAGATTTAAAGGTGCTCAGATGTAACTCGACACCTTTGCTCAAGGACACGATGCTCCGCCCATCTATTCAGGCAACCTGATTGCATCCCAGGCCTGTCAATCAAACTGGACACGCCCTTAAACTTTAAAAAACATTTATTGACTTTTTATTTCAGGAGAGCAGTTGATGCTTTCTGAATGGGAGTCTATTAGAGCTAAGGGGTGTATTTTTGGAGCCAGCCTCTAGTGGCCCCAGTGGTACTGCAGTTTAAAGCACTTCTAAGAACTACAGACTACGAACATTTTTATGGGAAGTCTTCTCGCATAAAAAAACATCAACCTGACAAGGTTAAAATTTATATTTTCACCAGACGCGGTCTTTGATACAGAAAAGCTGAGGATAAGCACCAACAGGAGGTCAGAGGTCAGACTCACCTGGCAGACGTAGGGCATCTCACCCGGTTTGTGGTTGGACTTCATGTGATTTAAGAAGGCCGGCTCGTTCTCAAACGCCCACTCGCATATACGACACATACCTGAAAGAACAAGAGAGAACAGATGTCCCAACTCAAGACATGTAAGAGCCAACTCAAGACAGATAAGAACCAACTCAAGACAGATAAGAACCAAGTCAAGACAGACAAGAATCAAGTCAAGACAGATAAGAACCAACTCAAGACAGATAAGAACCAAGTCAAGACAGATAAGAACCAAGTCAAGACAGATAAGAACCAACTCAAGACATGTAAGAACCATGTCAAGACAGATAAGAACCAAGTCAAGACATGTAAGAACCAACTCAAGACAGATAAGAACCAACTCAAGACATGTAAGAACCAACTCAAGACAGATAAGAACCAACTGAAGACAGATAAGAACCAAGTCAAGACAGATAAGAACCAACTCAAGACAGACAAGAACCAACTCAAGACAGATAATAACCAAGTCAAGACAGATAATAACCAAGTCAAGACAGATAAGAACCAACTCAAGACAGATAAGAACCATGTCAAGACAGATAAGAACCAAGTCAAAACAGACAAGAACCAAGTCAAGACAGATAAGAACCAACTCAAGACAGATAAGAACCAAGTCAAGACAGATAAGAACCAACTCAAGACAGATAAGAACCAACTCAAGACAGATAAGAACCAACTCAAGACAGATAAGAACCAAGTCAAGACAGATAAGAACCAAGTCAGGATATTCCCAAATGAACACAGGTAAGTCCCAAGCCCAATTCAAGTAAATACAGGTGAGAACCGAATAAGGTCCCAAGTCACCACAGGTGTGCTTGGACTTAAGATCTCATTCAAAACAATAAACTTTGGTATAAAGACCAAAGAATAAAAAGGATGGTTAGGATTCCAGTTCCAGAGCAAGAAAGGTCGATTCAAAACAAAGACATCACACGTCTCAAATCAACATCAGTAACTTCTCTTCAGGTCGGGTACGTCCTGAAATCAAGGATGAATTCAACAATGGTTCTAATCTGATGAGGTCACCGACAACAAGTCCAAACCGAGACCCAGGTGGAGAGCGGTCCGTCCCAGGTAACGGCAACAAATCCAGGAAACACAGTCGGCATGTAGTGTTCAGGTGTGTGAGCAGGTGTGGTCCTTACAGGAGGATCCGGCGGCGCCGTGCACCTGCTCCTGGTGACTCTGCAGCTGAACCGGAGACGAGAACTGTCGGTAGCAGAAGCGGCAGCAGTTCTTCTCATCGGCGCTTCCTCCTCCGATCAGCTCCGAGTGCTGCAGCATGTGTTGCATCAACCTGCAGACACACAGAGGTGAACACAGGAGGCCGCTGCACCTGCAACCAAGGTGCAACCAAAGGCCGTCCAGGTAAGTTCAAGTGCTCGACGGTGCCCCCCCCACCTCAGGTTGTTCTCGGCGTGGCGCGAGCAGATCTGGCAGGTGAAGGTGCAGGTTTTGATTCCCAGCGGCGGTGGCCTCCTCAGACTCAGGTCACCTTCGAACGTCCCGTAGTAGAACTCCTCCACGCTCATCACCACCCGGGAGGAGTCGGAGGTCGACGCCGAGGTCCCGCCGGACGTCATGACGACGGTGGGGGCGGGAGCTGTCGGACCAGGTGAGAACCGCTCATGTAATCGTCGACGTGCGCGTGTTTAAACATACGTGTCGTGAATTTAAAGTGTCGGCGAACGTCTTTTTACCGCAGCTGAAGGAAGCGACTCTGGTGAGTCCGTTGGCGGAGCCGGAGGGGAGGGCGGGCGACGCCCCCAGCTTTAGGGAGTTGGCGCCGCTCACCTGTGTCATCTGGAGGTTCACTGGAAGAAAACAAGACATCGGTCAGTCTGAGCAGGTGTGAGAGAACCTCCTCCCGGTGCGTCCGGAGGCTCACCGGTTCCCGGCGTGCTGGTGCGGATGGTCAGCGTGGCGGGAAGCTGCATGGCGGTGAACGCGGAGCCTGGCTGGGCGGGGCCTCCTGAGGTGGCATGGGACGTTCTGGCCTGGAGGGCGTGGCCCTGAGGGAGCACCGGGGACACGCCCACGCTGGGCCGGATCAGCTGACCCAGCGACGAGGCTGCGGGAAAAGGAAACGGAGACTGATCAGTTATCGGCTGGGATCAATAACCAGGCGTTCCTCAGCGATCGATCTCCAGTCGGCCTACATTGGATCAGCGTGAGCGGCTGGACCGTCTGACCCGGCTGCAGGTTCAGCAGCAGAGGAGTGCCGGCCATCGTCTGCACCGGGAAACCCTGCGGAGACAAACACGGTGACATCACAGAACCTAAAAGTAAACATATTTATTTCCCTGGAAAATGATACAAACAAACCGTCTCACAGCAGAGCAGAGGGTGCGTTTGATTCCCATACCTGCGTGGTGAGGAGGAAGGGGTGGGCGCCGCCCGTCCCGTGGGGGGCCGGGACGAGAAATGTCCCGCTCGCCGTCTGCGTCAGGATGAGGGGCGTTCCCTGAGCCATCAGGTGGTGGGCCGGGGCGGCATGAGAGGGGGTGGTGGAGAGGCGGGGGGAAAAGGAGGAGGTGGTGGTGATGACGGTGGAAAGAGGAGGCACGATGACGGAGGAGGAGACGATCTGCACAGGCGGCGAAGCTGAGAACAAAAACAAAACAAAAACGATCACCTGAAGCTCTGATGGGGCAATTAGTTTCTACAAAA
Source organism: Brachyistius frenatus (assembly GCF_029030835.1). Classification (NCBI taxonomy): domain Eukaryota; kingdom Metazoa; phylum Chordata; class Actinopteri; family Embiotocidae; genus Brachyistius; species Brachyistius frenatus. Next base: position 287,462 of record NW_027210836.1, on the reverse strand, counting down.
AGGTGAAAATGTGACTTCCTGTTTCTGGTTCAGCAAGAGAACGTCTCTGAAGTCGTCTTTTGTCTCTTTGACGCCGTCTAAACTCGGGTACCTGTAGGTGCAGGTGTGATTGGTGGGGGAGTCCTGGGGGGCGGAGTCTCAGAGGCAGGAAGAGGAGACAGAGAATCCTCCACTACAGAAACAGACAGACTGTTTAGTGTTCGAGGGTCGTCAGAGTGCATCATGTTACTGCCGGTCCCCACACTGATAGAAGAACAAACCTGTGTGTGTGTCTCACCTGGTTCGCAGTAGTCCATAAAGTCCACGTCGTCTTCCTCCACGCTGTCGTCCACCTGTTGCCATGGCTCCAGCTCCTCCTCCTCGCACTCCATAAACAACTCTGTCTCCATGTTGCTATGGAAACCACAAGAGAAACCTAAGAAGGTGAGCTTTTGACTTCATCACATGAACTTCATTAAACAGAAGAGCTGCAGATACTTTAAATGTTTTAAAGAGCCAGCAGCTTCGAGACTAACAGCGCGACGTCGCCACCTTCTGGTCATTTTTCAAAATTTTGTCGCTGTATTTTTATCTTCAGTCTCCTGTTTGTTACATCGAGCCTTCATCTGTCGTCACGTCACAGATTTAAATCAAAATCATTTGATTAAATGTGAGGTTATTTGCAGAACATCAAAAGTCTGTTATAGCGATCTAATAATGTAATGTATGATCATGTAAAACATTCTGTAGCTTTCTGGATGCAGAAAGTTTTATTTGCATTGCAGAATTTCTAATGATCAATTAATCTGACTATTATTTTACTTGATAAATGATTTAGCCAATTAACAACAAAAAAAACACAGAAAATTCTCACATCTGTGAATCTGAAACAAGAAAAAAAAAATAATAATAAATTTGTACCTGAAAATGAACAACAAAATATATATAATATAAATTTCTGAAAATAGTTCCAGACTTTTTGTTCTAGATTTACTGTTATCTTGAAAATCTAAGTAGAGATTTAATTTCATGTTCAATTAAAGGCAGTTTTCTTCATAATATTTTTTTATATTCTGCTGTTGTAGTATCCGAGTATTTACTGGTAAATAAAAAGGGTTTCCTGTAATAATATATGTGACATGATTTGTTTTATTTCTGTCAACAGAACATAAAGATTTTTGTCACATTAAAGAAAGATTTTTGTACAAATGAACAAAACAAAAAGATGTTAGGAGCCTAAATTTAAGACATTTAAACAGAACTCTTCAGAACCCGCAGTTAAATACGGTTTTTATTACAAACGCCTCAGTAGAATATTATTGTGTGTGCTGCCGGCTGCGGCCGCTGGGGGCGCTGCAGCCTCCTCCAGATGCACTCCGGGCTCTTTGCTTCTCGAACCCGACTGAAGAGTGTCTGTCCCGGGGGACGGAAACTTCCAGTCCGGGCGGCTACGGAACCAGAAGAGGGTCCCAGTCCAACCAGTTCAAGCTGAACCCGGGTCACCGCGAACCCAGACCGGGACTGAGAGCCCGGCAGCACGCGCTTCCCCGTCTGTTTGTACCGCCCGGCCGGCAACAACGAGCTGTGACACACCACGCGCCAACTGCACGCCCGCGTGACCCCAGCGGTTCGGTTCTGCGTGTGAAGCCGAGCCGGACCGGACCGGGCTGGTCTTACCTGCCGGTGGAGCGGGACGGAGCAGCTCTCGGACGGGTTCGCACGGTTCTTCTCCAGGAGCGCTCCGGTTCGACAGGCAGGGGGCGGGCCTTTCTCCCTCTGTCCGTTTCAGAACCGATGATTGGCCCACACGGAGTGTACGTCACTTCCCTTTCAGACAGCGCCGCCGCTCATTGGCCGGTGCGTCTGCGGAGCGCTGCGGGTTTTCAGGTTGGAGGTGATGAAGAAAAAGCTCCGCGGCTGCCGGTGAAGCTCCGGTAAACCGGACCGACGGCGACACCAGCCGCGGCGGAACAAAGAAACCCAACAACAGCTCAACACGGAGACCGGGAGGCGCCAAAACAGCACGCACTCCGTGGCCAGGACGCCATTTTGGTTTTGTTGTTTTATGACGGGGCGGGGTCACGAGCTGTGACGTCACCAGCCGAGGTGGAATAAAAAAAAAAAACGCGTCAAAAAGTAAGCAGATTTATAAAATAAAGATTTGACTAATTGAAGGTTGTTTTTCTTTTTTTTTGTCATTAAACAACGATTTAATTAATGAGGCTTTATTTATCCGAATTCATCACAACCCAACATAAATGTTTTCACTTAATTGAATCATTGAACCTTTTTTTTAAATTATAATGTTTCTGGCACGTTAGAGGAAATTTCCACGAACGCCTCAATTAAAGGAAAAGATGATAAAATAAAAGTAATGATACAACAAATAAGTTATTCCTCAAAAATTAAAGTAATGGCATAAATTGGATAGTTTTATAACTTTTTTTATAACGTTTGGCGATGTATAATTAAATACCTGCCGACTTTATTGACCTGGAAATATTAAAGCTAAATAATGACAGCGTTCTTCTTGCGAATAATTATTCTAAAAGTTCCCGTCTCTGCCTGCAGAGGGCGCCATTGATCATTGATCTGTGGATGTTTTATGTGTATTGTCGCCACCTTCTGGGAAATAGTTGCGACAACAGTCACACAAACTGATATATTTTTTTCATAATTTACTTCATCTTTGAAAAATCAAAAACTCATGACATCCCTGATAAAAGGTGATTTAAGGGTTAGTGGCGTTTTTCTTTGTTCTTGGAAAGCAGCCGTTGGAGGGGGGGTGTTGGGGGGGGGTGTCACTGAGCCTTCCTGGCTGCGGTCTCCAAACTGATCCCAGAGCAGCTCCGCGTTACGTAATCTGCTCTAATCTGTTAATCTACCCCCTTCCCCTCCCCCGCTCTGGCTCGGCTCGGCTCTCAGTCTGTTCCGACCTGCAGGGATGAGATCTGTGGCTCCGGGAGGGTTCCTGGTTCTGCCGTGGGCCGGCGGCGGCTTGGACCCGGTGGCGGCGGCGGAGGAGGAGGAGGAGGGCTGGGGGGGGCTGGTGCTGAGGTCCGGAGCTCTGCTGGGAGTCGCTCTGATCTGTAAGAATTCTGATTCACGATCAATAACTTGATCAATAATATATTTTATATCTTAAAACTTCCTTCCTGTGTTCATATTCAGAGTAATGACGCTTTATTTTCCTGCGTCAGCGTGAAGAGTTAAAAATTTAGATTAAAAATATTTGAATAATGCTGATTAAACAGTTGTGTGTCTTTAAATGGTGAAAGATCCTTTAAAACAAAGAAATGAACTTAATAATAATATTTACATGTGCTGAACCTTTTTAAAGCCAAAAAATTAAAACCAAAATTTAAATTGTTTGTTCCTCGTTTGTAGAGATCCTGCAGATATTCAGTTCTTAGTGGGACACGAGACGTCACCTCGTGGTGACCTCGACCTTTGACCTTTCACCACCAAAATCCTTTCAGTCCATCTTTGAGTTAAAGTGAACATTTGTGACCAATTTGAAGAAATTCCCTCGAAGTGTTTGTGAGATATCACGTTAAGAACCGTGAGCCAACGTGAAGGGAGGGTGACCTTTGACCTTTGACCTTCGACAACCAGAACCGAAGTGTTCTCCAGAACGTTTTTGAGATGTAACTTTGCTGTTCTGGTAAAAACATTTCAACATTAAAAAGTGGAGCTGCAGCAGCTGATTATCAGACGATCGAGCAACTCAACGCTCCTGATTTCTGCTGATTCAGCTCTTTTTTAAAGGATCTGACGTCTTTTTTCCCAACAAAGAACTCTGTGTTTCCACCAACCGGCTTTTATTTCTGTTTCTCCAGATAAATGATTATAAAATTCTTGTTCTTTAAAAGTTTATGAACGGAGACAAAAAAATTCCAAAAGATGAAAAATATCTGCTGCAGTTTGTTTTCAGGTGAAACGAGTCAAATCTAAACGAAGATTTGTGTCTTAAAGGGAAATTGTGGATAATTTTTTAAGGTGTCAAGATGACATGATATTCAACATCGTACATTTCCATAACTTTAATCTGACAAAGTCAAAAGTACGATTCTGTTATTTTCAACAGTTGTTCCTGCAAAATCCTTAAGAAATGGTTTTCTGTCTACTGAGGGCTTTTAATTTGAAATGGACACAGGAAGTGGCTGTTTCAAATCTGCAAATGGGGCAAACGGGAGCGGATCAAAACGTTTAAATCCAATTTACAATTTATAATGTGCGGATATGTGAAATTATAAGTTTATGTTATTTTACAATTCATGAAAGTATCTTGCAAACATACTTTTATTTGTGTGTGTGTGTGTCTGTGTGTGTGTGTGTGTGTGTGTCTGTGTGTGTGTGTGTGTGTGTGTCTGTGTGTGTGTGTGTGTGTGTGTGTGTGTGTGTGTGTGTGTGTGTGTGTGTGTGTGTCTGTGTGTGTGTGTGTGTGTGTGTGTGTGTGTGTGTGTGTGTCTGTGTGTGTGTGTGTCTGTGTGTGTGTGTGTGTGTGTGTGTGTGTGTGTCTATGTGTGTGTGTGTGTGTGTGTGTGTGTGTGTGTGTGTGTGTGTGTGTGTGTTTGTGTGTGTGTGTGTGTGTGTGTGTGTCTATGTGTGTGTGTGTGTGTGTGTGTGTGTGTGTGTGTGTGTGTGTGTGTGTGTGTGTGTGTGTGTGTGTGTGTCTATGTGTGTGTGTGTGTGTGTGTGTGTGTGTGTGTGTCTGTGTGTCTGTGTGTGTGTCTATGTGTGTGTGTGTGTGTGTGTGTCTGTGTGTGTCTGTGTGTGTCTGTGTGTGTGTGTGTGTGTGTGTGTGTGTGTGTGTGTGTGTGTGTGTGTGTGTGTGTGTGTGTGTGTGTGTGTGTGTGTGTGTGTGTGTGTGTGTGTGTGTGTGTGTGTGTGTGTGTGTGTGTGTGTGTGTGTGTGTGTGTGTGTGTGTCTGTGTGTGTGTGTGTGTGTGTGTGTGTGTGTGTGTGTGTGTGTGTGTGTGTGTGTGTGTGTGTGTGTGTGTGTGTGTGTGTGTGTGTGTGTGTGTGTGTGTGTGTGTGTGTGTGTGTGTGTGTGTGTGTGTGTGTGTGTGTGTGTGTGTGTGTGTGTGTGTGTGTGTGTGTGTGTGTAGGCGTGGCGGTCCTGAGGAGATGGGTTGCAGGAGGAGCGTGTCGCTGTTCGGTTCGTCTGGATGGGAAGACGGTTCTCATCACCGGAGCGAACACCGGCATCGGCAAAGAGACCAGCAGAGAGCTAGCATGCAGAGGTCAGACCGGTTGTCATGGAAACACTTCAACTCTTTCTTCTGTTCTCGCTGCCCCTTCGAACGTCTCACAAGAAATAGTAATCCTTGTAATCGGCTCAAATTGTTTTCAGCCTCTCTAATCGTTACTACGACCTATGACCCCTGGTGAGAGAAGTTGAATGGGAGTCTATGGAGCCGGAGGCTTTTTGGAGCCGACCTCTAGTGGCACTCGCTGGTATTGCAGCTGAAGACACTTCTGGATCAGAACCATTTTACAGACCTGAAGCTACGAACTCTTTTAGAAACAGTTTGAGGTGGGAGACACAAAACACGGTTGGTGTGAAAACGGGTGTGTTTGTTTTGTGGATCAGGAGCCCGGGTGGTGATGGCGTGCAGAGACCTGACCCGGGCGGAGGCGGCGGCGGAGGAGATCCGGCGGTCGACAGGAAACGGCAACGTGGTGATCAGACATCTGGACCTCGCCTCCGTTTACTCCATCAAACAGTTCGCCAAAGACTTCCTGGACAGTGAAGACCGGTTGGACATCCTCATCAACAACGCAGGTGAGCTCACCTGCCCGTCTAGCTGCCCGTCTGTCTGTCTGTCTGTCTGTCTGTCTGTCTGTCTGTCTGTCTGCCGTCTGTCTGTCTGTCTGTCTGTCTGTCTGTCTGTCTGTCTGTCTGTCTGCCCGTCTGTCTGTCTGTCTGTCTGTCTGTCTGCCCGTCTGTCTGTCTGTCTGTCTGTCTGTCTGTCTGCCTGTCTGTCTGTCTGTCTGTCTGTCTGCCGGTCTCACTGTTTGTCAGTCTGCAGGGGTGATGATGTGTCCAAGATGGCTGACAGAGGACGGTTTCGAGACTCAGCTGGCTGTTAATCATCTGGGTCACTTCCTGCTGACCAATCTGCTGGTGCCGAAGCTGAAGAGCTCCGCCCCCAGCCGCGTGGTCAACGTGTCGTCCATCGCCCATCGCGGGGGTACGACGCCTAACCTCTGACCTCTGAACCCTGACCCCGCTGACATTTCTGTGATGTTTACGATTTGTAGGATTTATTTATTTTTTATTCTTTAGGTCGACTCGACTTTGATGACCTGTTCTTCAACAGGAGGCCGTACAGCCCGCTGGAGAGCTACAGGCAGAGCAAACTGGCCAACGTCCTGTTCTCCAGGGAACTCGCCCGGCGACTCAGAGGTCCTCACAAATACCAGAAACACTCAGAGGTTCTCACAAATACCAGAAACACTCAGAGGTTCTCACAAATACCAGAAACACTCAGAGGTTCCTCACAAATACCAGAAACACTCAGAGGTTCTCACAAATACCAGAAACACTCAGAGGTCCTCACAAATACCAGAAACACTCAGAGGTCCTCACAAATACCAGAAACACTCAGAGGTTCTCACAAATACCAGAAACACTCAGAGGTTCTCACAAATACCAGAAACACTCAGAGGTTCTCACAAATACCAGAAACACTCAGAGGTCCTCACAAATACCAGAAACACTCAGAGGTTCTCACAAATACCAGAAACACTCAGAGGTCCTCACAAATACCAGAAACACTCAGAGGTCCTCACAAATACCAGAAACACTCAGAGGTTCTCACAAATACCAGAAACACCCAGAGGTCCTCACAAATACCAGAAACACTCAGAGGTTCTCACAAATACCAGAAACACCCAGAGGTCCTCACAAATACCAGAAACACTCAGAGGTCCTCACAAATACCAGAAACACTCAGAGGTTCTCACAAATACCAGAAACACTCAGAGGTCCTCACAAATACCAGAAACACTCAGAGGTCCTCACAAATACCAGAAACACTCAGAGGTCCTCACAAATACCAGAAACACCCAGAGGTCCTCACAAATACCAGAAACACTCAGAGGTCCTCACAAATACCAGAAACACTCAGAGGTTCTCACAAATACCAGAAACACTCAGAGGTTCTCACAAATACCAGAAACACCCAGAGGTCCTCACAAATACCAGAAACACTCAGAGGTTCTCACAAATACCAGAAACACTCAGAGGTTCTCACAAATACCAGAAACACTCAGAGGTTCTCACAAATACCAGAAACACCCAGAGGTCCTCACAAATACCAGAAACACTCAGAGGTTCTCACAAATACCAAAAACACTCAGAGGTCCTCACAAATACCAGAAACACTCAGAGGTCCAGAAACACTCAGATGTCCTCACAAATACCAGAAACACTCAGCGGTCCTCACAAATACCAGAAACACTCAGCGGTCCTCACAAATACCAGAAACACTCAGGTGTCCTCATAAATACCAATAACACTCAGAGGTCCTCACAAATACCAGAAACACTCAGATGTCCTCATAAATACCAATTACACTCAGATGTCCTCACAAATACCAGAAACACTCAGATGTCCTCACAAATACCAGAAACACTCAGCGGTCCTCACAAATACCAGAAACACTCAGCGGTCCTCACAAATACCAGAAACACTCAGATGTCCTCACAAATACCAGAAACACTCAGCGGTCCTCACAAATACCAGAAACACTCAGCGGTCCTCACAAATACCAGAAACACTCAGAGGTCCTCACAAATACCAATAACACTCAGAGGTCCTCACAAATACCAGAAACACTCAGAGGTCCTCACAAATACCAGAAACACTCAGAGGTCCAGAAACACTCAGAGGTCCAGAAACACTCAGATGTCCTCACAAATACCAGAAACACTCAGCGGTCCTCACAAATACCAGAAACACTCAGATGTCCCTGAAAATATATACACACCAGAAACACTCAGGGAACGACTGAGGTCAGAGCTGCGATGTGATTGGCTGTTGCGATGACTGAAGCACCTGTAATAAACACACCTGTTGACACTGTCCTCCCCCGTCCTCCTCTGTCCTCCAGACTCTGACGTGTCGTCCTTCAGTCTCCACCCCGGCGTGATCCGGACCGAGCTGGGTCGTCATGTGGAGGGCTGGTTCCCCCTGCTGGGGGCGCTGCTGAGCCTCCCGTCCCTGCTGCTCATGAAGACGCCCCGGCAGGGCTGCCAGACCAGCGTGTACTGTGCCGTGACGCCGGGCCTGGAGGGGCGGTCCGGCCGCTACTTCAGGTCGGCGCCGAGACCGGATTTTTATCTGTAACGTTACAGAGTCGATGAAAATCAATGCAGAGTCCTCACAAGTCACAAAGATGCGTATGTGTGTGTTTTCAGTGACTGTGCAGAGCAGGAAGTGGCTCCGGAGGGGCGGGACGACGCCGCCGGGAGGAAGCTGTGGGAGGAGAGCGCCCGATTGGTCGGATTAAAGGACACATGTTGACCTCTGAATGTGACCTCTGCGTTCGGTAGGCAGACAGACTGCAGCGCCCCCATCGGGTTGACAGAAGAACCGAATAAATAGGAAATCTGACGTTGATCCGTTTGTTAGTTTGTTCTGGAGGCGGAGCTTCATGTTTAGTTTTTAATGTTTACAGAACAAGTTTGAACTCACGTTCTCCTCATGTTCCCTCCATGTTCTCTTCATGTTCCCTCCATGTTCTCCTCATGTTCCCTCCATGTTCTCTTCATGTTCTCTTCATGTTCTCCTCATGTTCCTTCCATGTTCTCTTCATGTTCTCTTCATGTTCCCTCCATGTTCTCTTCATGTTCCCTCCATGTTCTCTTCATGTTCCCTCCATGTTCTCCTCATGTTCCCTCCATGTTCTCTTCATGTTCTCTTCATGTTCCCTCCATGTTCTCCTCATGTTCTCCTCATGTTCCCTCCATGTTCTCTTCATGTTCTCTTCATGTTCCCTCCATGTTCTCTTCATGTTCCCTCCATGTTCTCCTCATGTTCTCCTCATGTTCCCTCCATGTTCTCTTCATGTTCCCTCCATGTTCTCCTCATGTTCCCTCCATGTTCTCTTCATGTTCTCTTCATGTTCTCCTCATGTTCCTTCCATGTTCTCTTCATGTTCTCTTCATGTTCCCTCCATGTTCTCCTCATGTTCCTTCCATGTTCTCTTCATGTTCTCTTCATGTTCCCTCCATGTTCTCTTCATGTTCCCTCCATGTTCTCCTCATGTTCCCTCCATGTTCTCTTCATGTTCCCTCCATGTTCTCCTCATGTTCTCCTCATGTTCCCTCCATGTTCTCTTCATGTTCTCTTCATGTTCTCTTCATGTTCCCTCCATGTTCTCCTCATGTTCTCCTCATGTTCCCTCCATGTTCCTCTCTGTGTTTTTGCTTCATTGAAGACAGAGTTTTTTTTTCTGTTCTTTGTTTCAAAGTGTTTGTAAATTTAGATTCAAATCAAATCAAATAAATGAATCCAACCTGATAAACACATTTCTCATTTTTTTGCTCTCGACTTTGTTAGTTCTGTTTGAAATGTACTTTTTAAATTTTAGTTCAACTTTTTCTTTGTTTTTAAAAATTAATTTCACTGGACTTTATTCCGTCTGCTTCTTCCTGTGATGTTGATGAGATTCAGAGTCATAGAGGAGGAGGAGGAGGAAGAGCAGGAGGAGGAGGAAAGGAGGAGGAAGAGGAGAGGAGGAGGAGGAAGATGAGGAGGAGAGGAGGAGGAAGAGGAGGAGGAGCAGAGTGAACGGGTTGGGATGTAAGGTTGGACCATGTCCTGGATGTACACTGGACCAGAACCTGGACCAGAACCTGGACCTCCTTCTGAGTGAGAAGGGGACGTATTCTCCTGACCTTGAGGGACACCAGTAGTGAGAGGACAAGGTTCAGACACAGATCCTCTCCAAGTTCCCCGGTAGGTGAGGTCGTTGAGGTAGGATGAGAACAGGGAGAGAGCAGAGCCTGAGACACCGAGGTCCTGAAGGAGGAAAGAAGGATCTGGTGGTTCACTGTGTCCAATGCAGCAGAAGGTCCAGAAGGATCAGGACAGAGGACAGAGAGGCTGCTCTAGCAGTGTGAAGCTGCTCAGAGACAGAAGGAGGACCGTCTCTGTTGAGTGGTCTGTTGAAACCAGACTGGTGGTCAAGAAGGTTATTATGGTGGAGATAGGAGGAGAGTTGGTCAAAGATAGCTCGCTCCAGAGTTTTAGAAAGAAAGGAAAGAAGAGAGACGGTCTGTAGTTGTTTATATTATATATTATAGTTTATATGATCGGTTTCTTCTCCGTTGCAGAGAGCTGAACGACCAGCAGGTGGCAGCAGAGTCACAGAGAAAAGAAGAAAACATGCTTCTTCTCTTTCTCACTGTTTTGATTGTTTATTTTGTTTTCACTTTTTTTTTTTTAATCAACCAGATTTTTTTTCCCAGTTTTTTAACTTTAAGGATGTTTTGTTTTTTTACTGCTGTGGAATCAGTTTTATTTATTTTTTCGTTTTTAAAGTTGGTATAAAAGCTGCAATATGAATACACTTTATTATTTTTTAGTTTTATTTGATGAAGGTCTGATATTTGTTTCTGAATCTTTATATAAAATGTGGAGTGTAAAGTTCGTCTTATATAAAAGTTTGAATTTCAGTGTCTTAAAATATTAACATTTAAATGTAGGCAGAAGTTGAAACGTGACTGGAGAATTTTTCCCTCCTGAAACATGTTTTAAATCATATGGAACCTGGTTGGTTAGTTAGTTGGTGATTGGTTGGTTGGTTAGTTTGTTGGTGATTGATTGGTTAGTTGGTGATTGATTGGTTGGTTAGTTGATGATTGGTTAGTGATTGGTTGGTTAGTTGGTTGGTGATTGGTTGGTTGGCTGGCCTCTTGAGTGTGTTTGGATTTGGTGGGTGGATTGGTGCGTTACGGGTCAGTCGATCAGTCTTGTTTGTTCGATAACCAGGATAAACAGAAATACTGAGAAAAACCCAGAATTTAGAAGAAAATAACTCTGATACTCTCTGAGATCAAAGTGGTTAATTTTACAAGAAAATAAATCAGATTCACAAAAACAAAACCGGAACGTTGTGAACGGTTTCTATTATTTGAGTTTTATTGTTTGAGGCGTGAGTTCCAGGTTGAGCAGCAGAGTTTGAAACTGAATCTGCAAAGAAACCATTTGTGTCTGAAATGCCGCTGAGCAAAGCACCAAACCACCGACTGTTCACTGCAGCTGCGCTCTGCTGCGCGTGTTTTACACACAGGACGTGCTCCTGTGTGTAAAACACGTATGTAATTCCTGGTCCTGTAACAACACGTATGTAATTCCTTGTCCTGGTTGTCGCGGAAACGGCGAATGATAAATGGGACCTGGATCGCATTTCTGATTAAATGGGATCAGAGGGAACCTGCAGGACTAATCTGCTGCTGGTGCTGTTGCTGTTGTTGTTGCTGTTGTTGTTTTGAGTGTGTTGTTCCTTTAATGAAGCGTGTCGGTGGATAATCTGCAGATCAGCTTCCGTTCAGCGCTCTGACCCAGTTTGTGACCCGAGGCCGACTCCAGATCAGATCGAACATCTGCCCACATCCAGACTGCTCTGAACCGGATTATCACACTGATCCAGATCTGAGACCGGCTCCAGACGCCCCCCCCTCCTCCCCCTCCTTCCCCGATTCTGGATCTGTCAGGACTGCTGAGGAGAGCTGGGTCTGTGAACACCTGCTGATCTGATCACATCTACATCATCTTCTGGATTTCTCTTTTTTTGGGATATTTTCTGAAGTTGGTGGTTTTAAAGTTTCCACCTGATGACCTTCTGACGACCTCCTGATGACCTTCTGACGACCTCCTGACGACCTCCTGATGACCTCCTGATGACCTCCTGACGACCTCCTGACGACCTCCTGACGACCTCCTGATGACCTCCTGAAGACCTCCTGAAGACCTCCTGATGACCTCCTGAAGACCTCCTGATGACCTCCTGACGACCTCCTGATGACCTCCTGAAGCCTCCTGATGACCTCCTGAAGACCTCCTGAAGACCTCCTGATGACCTCCTGAAGACCTCCTGATGACCTCCTGATGACCTCCTGAAGACCTCCTGATGACCTCCTGAAGACCTCCTGAAGCCTCCTGATGACCTCCTGAAGACCTCCTGAAGACCTCCTGATGACCTCCTGAAGACCTCCTGAAGACCTCCTGATGACCTCCTGAAGACCTCCTGATGACCTCCTGACGACCTCCTGATGACCTCCTGATGACCTCCTGATGACCTCCTGAAGACCTCCTGAAGACCTCCTGATGACCTCCTGATGACCTCCTGATGACCTCCTGAAGACCTCCTGACGACCACCTGAAGCCTCCAAATGACCGTCAGCAGCTTCCTGCATTTTTCATCGGAACCAGATTTTAACGGATTTTTTTACTTGCTGACGTGAAATAAAAACCTCACGTGGGCCGAAATGTTCCAAATCTTTCTTCTTTCATGTGACCTGGTTCATTTTCCCCCGTGTGGATCAACAAGAAAAAAAAGGACAAAGAGTTTAAATCCTGACCGACGTCACAGTTTCATCCTGCTGACAACTTTTATCTTTAACTTCACGACCAACAAACCTAATTTTTACAGGAAGCAGTTCAGGAAACACAGAAATCAGACATTTGACTGTTTTTTTTTTATAGTCAACAATAATTCAATCAAATCTCCATTAATAATTGCGGCAACTTGAAATTTTGCAGCAAAAAAAAGTCACCTGTCAAAATAAAACTACTTTATTACATAAAATACTTGATTTAAAAAAAAAAAAAAAAATTTTTTTTTTGCTAATTCCTGCAATTTTACAAGAAAAAACTCCACAAAGTATTCTTAAATACTTTTTGTAAATTTGCCACAAAATCAAACGTCTTTTAAAGTATAAAAAGTAAAAGTTGTCCGTGTTTTAATGATGTTTGTGGATTAATATTACAGCTGCGGTTATTTTAAATTGTGCTGATTTGGACTTTATGTCCAGTTGGTTTGTTTAATCAACATTAATGCTTCATAGTCTGTCAGATCGTCGCGTGTTTGTATCGACGAGATCAGAAATAAATGTTTTCCTGTGAACTCAAAGAGGATTTAAAAAAAAAGTTTATTAATACAATTTTTGTCTGTAAAAGAATCATTGTTTTAAATGTGTTATATAAATCAATTGACATCTGATCTCTCAGTTTATTTAAAAAAAAAATCTATTTTAAAATCAATATACAGTATTTGGAGACACGTGGTTTTTATTGGACATGAAGGGGACGTTGAACTGTAATAACACCGTCAGACAGATGTAGTAAAGTAAAAGTATTTATCTCTGAGATTTAGTGGAAGTATAAAGACGCATAAAATTGGAAAAACTAAAGTACCAAAACCTCCAATTTGTACTTAAGTGCAGTTTTTGAATAAATGTACTCAGTTATATCCTGAGGATATAATATCGGTGTATTACTGTTGTATTCATCTGCAGTGTCCCATTCCAGGTCCACCGGAGGGGGGCGCTGTGGGGCTGCCGAGGAGCCGCTGAGCCAGCAGGGAGTCCAGGGGAGAAAGAGAAGGAGGAGGAGGAGGAGGAGGAGGAGGAGGAGGAGGAGGAGTAACCGGACACCGCAGAGCGGCTCCCGGCCGGTCAGAGCGCAGCGGAGCCCGGCAGCAGCAGCGAGCAGCAGCGGGGACGACGAGCAGAGTCACACCGGGGACCAGCAGCCGAGCAGCGGCGGAGCAGCGGCGGAGGCTCCGGTCCTCCCTGACCGGAATTTAACCGGGTTTTTACCCGCTTTTTTTGATCTCCTCCTCCCGCCGGGGTGACGCGCACTGTGGACGAATAACGGAGTTACCGTGAAAGTGGGTGAAGTCCCGTCGTCCGACCGCCGCCGGCAGCCTGACAGCCGCCAGCATGAAGAAGAACAACTCCGGGAAACGGGTGAGTGTTAACGGAACCGACGGCGGCCAGCGGTGGCTCGTGACGGCCGCTTTTATCCCGTTAAACCGAAGCTCGAGGAACAAAAGCCTCAAGGATTAGTTCGAGCCTTTATTTTGAAGGCGAGGAGAGCCGCTCGCTGCTTCTGAGACTTCCGGGTTTCAGAATAAGGGCGTTTATGTGTTTGATGTAAAAACAGTTTTAAAAAGTAAAAAAAACAAAAACAAAAACACAACAAAGAGACATGATGTGTTTCAGGAGTGAACCGACCCGAGTCAGAACCGGGTCACGGAGAGTCACATGAAGAAAAACGGAGCGGAGTGACGGTTAATCCGCCGAGCAGCTCCGGTCTCACATTACAGCCGTTTAATGGACTTATATAATAAACATCTGACCCACAAACACCCTGAACGCACCACAGACTGGACTCACACCAACCGTCCTAACAGAGACCCTGAACGCACCACAGACTGGACTCACACCAACCGTCCAAACCCAGACCCTGAACGCACCACAGACTGGACTCAACAATGCTAAGCTGAACAAACTAAACAAATGCTATGCTTATCAGATGCTAAGCTAATTAGATTTGAAGTTCAATAGATGCTTAAAACGAATAAGATGTTAAACTGGATAGATGCTAAGCTAGTTTGATGCTAACAGATCTAAATCTGAGCTACTTATTTGGTGAAAGCTGAAAACTAAAAGCCGTTTTGAGGAGTTTTAAGCCTTGTGTGATGAACTGTTTACCTGCTCTGACAGCTTCCTGTTTCCTGTTTCAGGGTTTGCCGGACTCGGCACCGCCGAACGCTCCGCCCGATAAAGTGGGCTGGATCAGGAAGTTCTGCGGAAAGGGGATCTTCAGAGAGATCTGGAAGAACCGGTTCGTGGTTCTGAGAGGAGACCAGCTGTTCATCTGTGAAAAAGAGGTGAGTCAGAGGTGGGCGGGACTTACAGGTGATTGACACCTGCCACTCATCATCTGAGCTCAGGACCCCGAC
>NW_027210836.1:225000-262500 GCF_029030835.1 Brachyistius frenatus | reverse complement strand
TGTGTGTGTGTCTGTGTGTGTGTGTGTGTGTGTGTGTGTGTGTGTGTGTGTGTGTGTGTGTGTGTGTGTTGTAGGTTCCTAACCTGGTCTTCCTGGCCGTCAGTCCGGAGGAGAAAGAGTCGTGGATCAACGTTCTGAACGGCGCCATCACTCGAGCCAAGAACCGGATCCTGGATGAGGTTCGGATCAGAACACGCCTCCTTTTATTAATCTGAAGGGACGTAAACAGGAAGTAGATAATATAATAATATGAGATAAATCAGCTTCAAGACTTTTTGGAACAACTTGGAGCTTTTTTAGTATTTTTTAGGAACGTTTTTGAGCGTTTTATCTTGTTTTGGGTCGACAGGCTTTAACAGGTTTATTGGTGGTTTCTGGTTCTTTGTTGGAACTTTTCATCAGTTTCTTTGGTTTAATTTTAAACATGTTTGGTTTGTGAACAGAACGTTTTTGTTCAGTTCTTCAGGATGTATTTTGGCATTTTTGGACGGTTTCAGAACGTTGTGGATGGACAGTGTTGGACAGTATAAAAGCATCCGATATTTATCATCCTGTTATCATAATAATAAAAGTTAAAAACTCATCTTAATGGACTTATTTTTATGGATTTACATCAGCAGAATAAAATGTTGAGTTGAATCAACATCGTCGCTGTAACCGAGGAGAAGTTTCAGTTCTCAGTTTAGAAAGCAGCGTTTCCTGTTCGCTGTGTTTATCTATATCAGAGCAGCAACTCTTTCCACCCGTCAATACTCCGATCGATACTCCGATCGATACTCCGATCGATACTCCGATCGATACTCCGATCGATAGTCTTCTCCCTCGTGTTCCCGGCTGAGCTGCTGCTTATTGACGTCGTGATGTTTTCCATCCAGGAACTCCTGGAAAAGTCTGAAATCAAAAGCGTGTGAAGTTGATAAAAATATAAAGTTTAGTATTTAAATTCAATGAATTTTCTGTTTTATGAAGCAGCAACATCTCAAACCAAACGTTCGACAGTCGCTGACGCTCGAATTCACTGAACGAAACAAACTTTTTATTTCAGGTGACCGTCGAGACTCAACTTTCTCATCTCACACGAGATCGAGTGAAAATTCCTCATAATCGACGTCTGCCGACGAGAGGACACCTGCTGACTGTGGTCAGTGTGATGCTCCTCCTCCTTCCTCCTCCTTCTTCCTCCCTCCTGCTCCTCCTCCTCCTTCCTCCTGCTCCTCCTCTTTCCTCCTCCCTTCTCCCTCCCTCCTGCTCCTCCCTTCTTCCTCCTCCTCCTCCCTCCTGCTCCTCCTTCCTCCTCCCTTCTCCTTTCTCCCTCCTCCTCCCTTCTCCATCCTCCTCCTCCTTCTTCTTCTTCCTCCTCCTTCCTCCTCCTTCTTCCTCCTCCCTCCTGCTCCTCCTCCTTTCTCCCTCCTCCTCCTCCCTTCTCCATCCTCCTCCTCCTTCTTCCTCCTCCTCCTCCCTCCTGCTCCTCCTTCCTCCTCCCTTCTCCTTTCTCCCTCCTCCTCCTCCTCCTTCTTCCTCCTCAGAGTCTGGTACCGGTCGGTGACCCTCCTCCTCTCCTCTCCATCCGGTAGGCCTCCACCTCCTCCTCCGACGGGATGCTGACTCTGGACCTAATCCAGGAGGAGGACGCCGCGCCTCCTCAGGGGTCCGACGTGCGCTTCAGGGTCGACTTGGACAAATGTGCGTCCCACCTCAGCCCGGACTACCCGAGGTCCAAGACGGACGGCGCCCTCTCGGCCCGGACCGCCGAGGCCTCTGGGAAGTCTCAGAGCCTCCCCCGGGAGGTGGCGGTGGTTTGGGAGCAGACGGGAGGCGCCCCGACCGGCCAGCCGGGGAACCGGCTGACGACGGCGGAGAAGAACCGCTGCGCCTCCATGGACGAGATCCTCTCGCACTCGGACGGCAAATCTGCGAAGAACAAAACGACGTCTCGTTCGTCGGCGTCGGCGCCCGTCGGCACGGCGACGCCCGTCGGCCGGCTGCAGGGGCTCATCGGCCAGAAGCTGGAGAAGACGGAGCGGCTGCTGACGGAGGCGCGAGGAGACGGCGAGGGGGAGCGGGGGAAGGGGAAGGGCGGGAAGGAGTCGACTGAAGCGGCGCGAGCCGAAGCCGAGAGACTCCTGAAGGAGGCGGCGGCGGCGTGGAGGCAGGCCCACGAGGTGCTGGAGGAGGTGAAGGAGCTGAGGTCGTTGTACCGGCAGCTGGACTCCAGCGCCACCGTCAGCCCCGCCAACAGCATCAAACTCACCCCGACCGCCTGATCTCAGCCGGCGCTCGGCTTGTTCGACGGACTTCACACGAAGCTGCCGACAACTGGACGAACCACTTTTAAATTATTTGGAATAATTCAGGTTTGAAGTTTTCCAGAAACCAGAACTGTCGGTACAAAAAAAAAAACGTCTTCAGGAAATATAACGAGTAGCAGAAACGTAACTGAAGACATTTCCAGGGACCCTTAAAGTTATAGATTGCACAAATGTCCTCAGCTGAGGTCGGTTTTAGGGTCACGTTCATCTCTGTACCTCCAACAGAACATTCAGTCGATTTGCCTTTTTAGCTTCAGCGGTGTTTCAGGTCCAGCTGCTCCTCAGACGGTCGCTCGGGGAGATTCGGAAACCGCCTCCGGACTTTCCCGCGCTCGGTTGTCGAAGGTGTCCGATATCTGTAACCTCCTCTTTCCTTAAGGTGCTCCGGCTCGGAGCTGCGGTCGGACGATCATCCGTTACAGGACGTTCACACGTACAGATTCTGTTCTTTTTATGTCCCGATAACTTGTGAAAGACTCGTCGAGGTTTTTCCTCCGGTTGGCGTCGTGAAAAACAAACAAATCAACACGATTGGTGTCCAGCTGATGTTTGAACTGCGTCGGAGTATATTTCCATCAAAAGTTTTGAAGTAACTAAAAAGGTTCCTCCTGCGGTTCAGCAGCATTTTCCACGGTGGTCAAAATCCCTACGAAGGTTTGAGAAACGAGTCGATCATGATAAACGAAGTGTCGCGATGACCCCGCCCCCAAAAAAGCTCCTGAACCTTGAGGAAGTACGATCGGTTCCTCTGGTGGAAAAGTTCTTCCAAAAATTCCTGCGAAAGAAAAACACATCTTTTGCCCGATTTCCCAGTCGAGCCGACGGGTAACAAGTCTGTCGACGTCCCGTCTGGTTGAATCTGTACGCGTGAAACGTACCGACGACCTCGACACACCGGAGGACAGCGAAGAAAAGCAGCTTCACCGGAAACCGGCGCCTCCCCGGCGCCCTTCGGTCCGACCGGCGCCTCCCCGGCGCCCTTCGGACCGTTGAGCTGCGTTGCCTTCGAACTGAATGAATTATAGTCAAGTTTGTTTTAGGGAAACTTAGCTGTCGTCAAAGTGAATGAAAAAGTGCCAAGAAGGAAGTTTAGAGACGAGAACCTGTGAATCACTTTGGATTCTGTATATTTTTGTTTTGTGGATTCTTTTTAACGTCTTCGGGCGAAAGTTGAAGCAGTCGAAGGTACGAACGCCGCGTGAATATGAAGACTTATTGAACGTTGTCCGACGGTGACTCGTTCTGCCTCTCAGAGGTTTTTATTTGATTTTTTTCAACCACATCGGTACAAAATACAACCAACGGTAGACGTAGCGAAGATGGAGGAACCAACTCTGGGGTCGTTTTCTCGTCCGGAGCTTTTCGACTCCGTCGCTTCGCCTTCTTGAGCAAAAACAATAAAAAATGAATTCCCCGAAAAAACTCCCCGCTCGTCATTTCCTGTTTGAATCGAAGGAGATTCAGATTTCCTCGACGGCTCCGGTACCTTCAGAACCCGTCGGTGGACCTTCTCTCTCCTGAAAGAACCCGTTCTTATTTCAGCTCTTTAGTTTCATTCTTAATGAGTAAGAAACAACGTTTTGCTGAAGAAGTCGTGCGATCGTTGGTCGAAAGCTCTGAAAGAAACTCTGATTTGATGAAGTGAAATGAAGTCTTCCTGAATCTGGACCCAGTTTGGTTTTTCTGTTGAGGCGGGTCCAGTTTGATCCAAACGGTTCCTTTCCAACATTATAAACTTTGTTTGTGACCATTTGCTGTTTTTTGTTCAAACTTGAATTGGTACCGGTTCCGTCCATGTCAGGTCGGGTTCGATGTTTTGGACCTTTAAACGCTATGCAAGCTGTGAAACGAGCCGCCGGCGTCGGAGACGAGTCGACCTCCGACTCTTCTTCGCTGGAAACTCATCTATAAATGAAGAACCGGACGAATTCTCACAACTTCGACCCGTTTTCTACCCCCCCCCCCCCCCCCCCCCCCCCCCCCCCCCCCCCCCCCCCCCCCCCCCCCCCCCCCCCCCCCCCCCCCCCCCCCCCCCCCCCCCCCCCCCCCCCCCCCCCCCCCCCCCCCCCCCCCCCCCCCCCCCCCCCCCCCCCCCCCCCCCCCCCCCCCCCCCCCCCCCCCCCCCCCCCCCCCCCCTGAAGACACGAACTGTGACGGGTCAGAACCCGCCGAGTCGGCACAATGAACTCGCGCAAAAATCTGAAGTTAGAATACTTAAAAATTACAGTAATTTGATCGAATAATGAAAATATAGTTCAGTTTTCCAAAATATTAAACAAATTATGATCGTTGGTGAGTTTTGGAAGTTTAAAAATGTTGTTTTATTTAATACAATTTGAATGAAATCACTTACAATGATAAAAAATAAAAAGTTCTGACTTCAACATTTAGATATTTAGTTAGTAGTTTGATATTTCTGATCAAACAAAACAGAAACAAACTAAAACCGGACAAAATTAACTTATTTGTTTTCAGGTTGAAACGACGTCACGAGAATCGACCTGCGCAGTTTCAAACAATCAGTCGTCACTCAGAGAAAAGTTTTATTTTTTTAAAGGAGATTCAAACTTTTTGTAAAAACATTCCCGCGCCGGTGGAAGGAACGCGTCCTGAGCTCCGTGTGCTGGAAGATGAAGAGCGACGGTTGAACGAAGACGTTTCAGATTCACGAACACCAGCAGCTCCTTTAACCGCGTCTTCCTGTGTCTTTTTCACGGCTGTTTATTTCGTGCTGTTTGTTCTCTGCTGCTGGAGCCTTAAACCAGAGAGCATGATGGGAAACGTAGTCCAGTAGTGATGTGAACAGCATCAGTTCATGTGCTAAAAATAAAACCTGCAAACTGAACTTGGATCTGTGACGTCTCATTAAACCGCTGACGAGGAACCCGTCGAGTGTGTGTGTGTGTGTGTGTGTGTGTGTGTGTGTGTGTGTGTGAGTAACTGTGTGTGTGAGTAACTGTGTGTGTGAGTAACTGTGTGTGTGTGTGTGTGTGCGTGAGTGTGAGTAACTGTGTGTGTGAGTAACTGTGTGTGTGAGTAACTTTGTGTGTGTGAGTGTGTGAGTAACTGTGTGTGTGTGTGTGTGTGTGAGAGTGTGTTAGTTTAGGATCAGGTCAACTGACTAACGTTAAACGGTAGGTTAAGTTTAAGTTTGGTTTAAGTTTAGGTTAAAGTTAGGTTTAGTTTAAGTACGGTTAGGTTAAGATTACTGTAATGTTCGGTTAAGACATGGTTTAGATTACCTTAACGTCTGGTTAGGTTTGGTTTAAGGTTAAATTATCATTAGGTTAGGGTTCATTTTTGGTTATTGGGTTTGGTTTATTTTAGGTTAAAGTTGGGTTTAGGTTATGTTTAGGTTGGGTTTAGGTTATGCTTAGGTTGGGTTTAGGTTATGTTTAGGTTAAAGTTGGGTTTAGGTTGGGTTTAGGTTATGTTTAGGTTGGGTTTAGGTTATGTTTAGGTTTAGGTTGGGTTTCGGTTATGTTTAGGTTTAGGTTATGTTTAGGTTGGGTTAAGGTTGGGTTTAGGTTTAGGTTATGTTTAGGTTGGGTTAAGGTTGGGTTTAGGTTTAGGTTATGTTTAGGTTGGGTTAAGGTTAAATATTAATACATATTAGGTCGGCAGGAAATCAATGTAAGTCAATGTAATGCCCTCAGATGAAAACGCAGCTCTGGGTTCTTGTTGCTAGGCAACCTGCTGTCTCACACCGACACGGCGGTGAGATGAACAACACCTCCGGTTCACACCTGCACACAGGCGAGGCTCACCTGTCGCTATTCAAGGATCAGTGGGATGTTTTTCGTGTTCACACCCAGACCGTTAACGTGTTGTGACCTCATCTTCCCTCGTCTGCAGCAGCCAATCAGATCTCAGCTCATCTCTGAACTGTTTATCAGACAAACAGGAAATGTTGAACTTTTTTTTGGGAGCACATTAATTCAGTTCAAGGTGATTTCTCCTGCTGGATGTCAGCGGTGAACTGCATTGTGGGTCGGTGAGTCAGGTTTCTGTGCTCTGAATATGAAACGAGATGAAACTGAAACTTGCAGGGAGTTCAAATCTAAACATCTAAACCGGGTTTAAGACGAGTCTAAACTCAGACTAATACTGGTCTGAACTGGGTGTAAAGTTGGTCTGAAGTATGACGTAACCACACCTGAAGCAAGACTAAACCAGTTTAAAGCCAGTTTAAAACTAGTTTCGACCTAAAACAGGACTAAACTAGGTCTTAAAGTAAGACTAAACCGGGTCAGCAGTAAAGAACCACTGACCTGAAACTCTCCTCCGACGTGTTTCTCTGATGACGACGACGAGCGTCAGCCTGACCTGTGACCTCACCGTCACCACCTGAGGTCAGGGGTCAGAGGTCAGGCAGACAGGTGACCCCGGATGACTCAGCAGTCCTCGCAGTCTCAAGAGTGAGTCGGGGTTTGCTACAGCTGATTTGTTTGAGGTGGAGTCTGATGATTGAAACAAACAAAACTATTTACATACACACACACACATACACACACACATATACACACACTACACACGGACATGTAGAACCCTTACATGTCCGTGTGTAGTGTGCATATGTGTGTGTGTGTGTGTATATATGTGTGTGTGTGTGTGTGTGTGTGTGTTTGTATATGTGTGTATATGTGTGTGTGTGTGTGTAGTGTGTTAAATCTGAAGTACATTTAAAGTACAAACTGAAAAAGTGAAATGTTGTTTTGTTCCTGTTGTTGTGAAGCTATTTAAATATAAATTTGAATATTTTATAGAATTAATTATTATATTGTCTTTTTTTTAAGTGAACTTAAATAAACATTATGTGTAAAAAGTAATCACATCAGAGCATCTTATTGATCATCCCTGTCTGTGTTAAGCCCCGCCCCTCACAGGCCAGTGTGTCCATAAAAGGAGAAAAAGGAAGCTCCACATGTTAATGACAGCAGGATGAGGAGTGTGTGTCAGCAGCAGCTCGCTTGTAAACACACACACTATATTTACAGCAGGAAGTCAGTCTGAGCAAACAGGAAGTGAGACATTCATCAATTCATGTGATCTATATTCTTAAAGAAGTTTTTAGGCAAAAGTCGTACAGATAGACGTGAATTGTGTGATTAATTATTCGAATAATAGTTTACGTAAAATTAAGTTATTTGCATCATAAAAAAAAATAAAAAAATCCAAAAACAACTTTTACTGTCAAATATTTTTCCACTTGTCTTCATTCTCAGATTTAATAAAGATGTGAGACACCTGATGGAGGAAGGTGGAGCTGATGCTGCTGTGAAGCATTAATACCAGTGGGACACCGCCCTCTGCAGGCAGAGACCAGCAACTACAGCAGCTGGGAGAGAGCTGCTTCCTTCTGTTTCCCATCAACAATAACAAGTTAATGAAGAAATTCTGCGGACCGATATTCATATTGTTTCTACAAAAGATTCACTGCAGTAAAACTTTACTGATCTGAGGAGAAATGTTTTTCATGAAGTCGACAATCAGCTGCAAAATATTTAAAATCCTGAAAGTTTCCTTCAGTTTAAACTAAAACTAAGATGACGAAACATTTTAATTTGTGTCACTTTTACGCCCCAGTTTTGTTTTAAACTTTCAAAAAAAATGATAGAACAATTTTTTTTGGTGCCATTTTCCAGTTAATGTCAGATTTTTTATTGTCTAAACCAAAATTAAACCTGGTCAGAAGTCAGAATAAAACCAGAACTGAAGCAGGAATAAACCAAGTCTAGAGTATAAAACTGGGTCTAAATCAAACTCTGATTTCTCTCAGAAAACTGAACGTTTTATAGATTTATTAACTGAAGATAAAAGTTTGAGATTTTTTTGTCACTGAAAGAGAAAAATGTGGAGAATTCATTTGTTTTATTCAAAAACACTCTGGTTACAGCAACACGATCAGAAGACAGGAATAAAAAAATAAAATTAACTCCGAGAGGACGAGAGTCCGCCGCGGCTTCACGTTTCCAAACTCAACACGACAATTCAGGGTCAAAGAGACGACACCACGAAACCTAGAGACCAGTTCACTTCTATTTACACAGACCCGAGACCGGCACCACCGGGACCACCCGAGACCGGCACCACCAGAGACCAGGACCCGGGACAACACCAAGCGCAGAGCCACAGCCCGACAGGTGAGAGGGGGCGGGGCTAATGCAGTAACAGTCAAAATACTTCCGAAGGAGTCGGTCCCAGAGTGCACAGCTTTAAGAAACCGTCCAATCAGAGAGCCTTCGGATCAACTTTTTGGACCAATCAGTCGCCGCTGAGACTCATGGGTAGTGTTCTTATTTGGAGTCACAGACGGAGACGGAGGCGGAGCTAAGCATCAGGAGAAACATTTTGGAGGGAAATCTGATCAGCTGATCTACGATCAATAAACAAATCAAACACACCTGAAGGAGATTCAACGGAAACAGAAGTCAGAGTTTCCTCTCGGCCGACAGACTTTATGAAAAAAAATGATGATGAAGAATAAAAACGTTCCGTAAAGACGTGTTTGATAACGATGTCGGAGGAACATCGTTGGTTCAGTTTCTTCTGTCGTCCGTCAGCTTTGATGTGAATTTAAAATCTGCGCTTAAAAAAAACTCAAACAGACTTCAAAAATAAAATATAAAAAGTCAGGTGACTTCGTGAACTCCGACCCCAACAGCTGTGAGGAAGGAGACCTTCCTGTTAACGGGAGGATTAGCGCCACCTGCTGTTCATCAGAAACACAAAGTCACGTTTTATTTGACGGATTTTCTTTCAGTTAAAATTCGTTTGAAAAGGAGCGACATGTTTGATGAAGATTAAATCTGAACGTCTGAACTGGAACTTCGTTGATGTTCTTATTCTGTTGTAGAATTTCTTATTAAAAAAACAGGTTTTCACATGAAATTGAGTTTCCTGTTGATCAGCTGATCACGTTACCACGGTAACGGCGGGCTTATTCCTGTGCCTGATCTCCAGTCGGTCTGCAGCTCTTGCGCCAAGCCCAGCAGGGGGAGGGGGGCGGGGGTCAGAGGTCACTGGAAGAGAGAGGGGAGGATGGGGGAGGGAGGTTGAGCTACTCGTCATCGTCGTCGTCACCTTCGTCCTCCGCTTCTCTCTTCCTCTTCTCCCCCTGAACGCCGGCGCCGTCCTCGTCTGAGGAGGTCAAATCATTCACGTTTAAACAGACTTACAAATACAAAATCATTATTAATTATCAATAAATAAAATGATTTTGTTCCTGGAAAAAGTCACAATTTAAAGATAAATCACAGAATAAAGTTATATAACAAAAATATAAAAGCAAACTTCAAATTTTACCAACAAAAGCAAAATTAATAGTAAGTATAGAATTATTTACATTATGAGAAATTTTTTTGGTTAAAATATTTGATGAAAATGTATCTGAAGGAAAAAAAAGTCAGAATTTAAATAAAAACAAACTGATTAGAGAATAAATTTGCAATTTTAAGAAAAAGTTTCAAAAAATAAAAACAGTGTAAGCTTGATATTTGCACAATTACAGTTCAAAGAAAATTACAATTATAAATAGAGTTATAAAACTACTTTAAAGCATCAAAAGTTCAAATGTTCAAACTCAGAGGAAAAAAATAATAATCAAGAATTAAATTAAAACTTGAGGAAAAATAACATTTCGTCTGAAAAGTAATCATTTCAATAAATTTCCAGCTTAATGAATAAAGTTTGAAGAACTTTTTGTTTTTATGATGATAAAGTTGTAAAACGTGAATTCAAGGAGACGCAGCAGATTTGTTTTGTTACATATTAACATGAGAAACTTTGATGTTTAGTATTTACAGTATTTTCTGTTGACCCTAAACACATCCTGACTTTCATCAACACCTACCTCCATCCTCCTCTTCCTCCTCATCTTCCTCTTCCTCCACGTAATCTCCGTCGTCCTCTTCATCCTGAAAGGAGGAAACAGGAAGCGGCTCGTCACATTGGACGGGACGAAGAGCGCCCCCCAGTGGTCACCGCGTGGACTCGCTCCACCTCTGAGGACTCACCTGGATTCCCTCCTTCATCAGGTACGACAGGCCCACCTCGTCGTCGTCTCCTTCAGAGCCTTCCTCCTCCTCGTCATCATCATCATCATCGTCGTCGTCATCGTCGTCTCCAGGTGGGCCGGCCTCGTCATCGTCGTCTGAAACAAAATGTCACAACACGTTTGTTCTTTGGACCGAAGCAGCGACAAAAAGAGCAGGAAACCGAAACGTTAACGTGATAAAAGGTTCGTTAAACCTGAAAGACTTTTATTTTGAAGGCAAAAACTGCAGTTCCTCAAGTGTCCACCTGTCCAGCAGCGGGTCGGTCCCCAAACCACCTTCAAACTTTACAGCAGAAATAAACACATTTACACGGTTTCGGTCCTTTTAGATAATTTCCTCGTTCATGATAACAGTACGAATTTGTTGTTGTTGTTTAAGTTGTACTAAAGCTTAAGTTCTGCAGAATTAAGGGGCGGGGCTGCTTTGACTGACAGGTGGGTGGAGTCACTTTGGGCAAGCTGCTTCATTCCCACCTTGGCTCCGCCCACACACCACCTCCTTGAAGATGTTTGGATCAGGCGGGAGGACGGCTCACCAGCAGCTTCAGCTTCAACTGCAAATGTTTCTGCTTTTCAAAATAAAACGCAGGTGTTCTCACCGTGGTCGGCGTCGGAGTCGGGCACCTCGTTGTCCTCCTGGTCGTACCCGTCCAGGTAGGTGAGCTGAGGCAGCAGCTCGAACACGCCGTCCCGGTAGTCGTCCAGCGTGGTGACCTCACAGCTGTACAGGTCCAGACTCTTCAGGTTCTTCAGGTTCTGCTGCAGGACGACACGACACGAGTCAAACCGAGTCCTCAGACACGCCGGCTCGGCTCGGCTCGGCTCGGCTCGGCTCGGCTCGGCTCGGCTCGGCTCGGCTCGGCTCGGCTCGGCTCGGCTCGGCTCGGCCCGGAGACTTACCAGAACCTCGATGCTGCTCAGCTCTTTGATTTTGTTCCCGCTCAGGTTCAGGTACGTCAGGTTGGGACATTTCTCCGCCAGCTTGTCCAAACCTCCGGAGATGATGTTGTCGCTCACCTCCAACTGAAACAACAACCGGCAAAAACACACAACAGTCATCCACTTCATTCGTATTATTTATAATAAACAAAACAGAACTTCTCCTTTCAGATAATAACTTGAATATCTCCAAAGCGTTCATCAAATTACCAGAAATAAGTTTGTGGTGTCACATCTGGTTTATTTATATATTTTATATTCTTTAAACATGTTAGAAAAGAATCTAACCAAAACAAGCCGCTTCGTGTCTTTTGAGGTCCTTTCTTTGAAACTGTGTGGACGCCACGATGTGAATATGTGAAATTATACGTTTCTGAGAGCTGCTGTTGTTATTGTGACATTAAATATAATAAATATGTGCCGACCTTGCGTAGTTTGGGCAGCGAGGGCAGTTTTGCAAGCGAGCTGAGGCCGACGTTCACCATGCTGAGGATCTCCAGCTCCGCGTACTCGTCCGTCAGTCCTTCCACCTCCCCGTCGCTGGAGCGGCAGTTATCCACCACCAGCTCAGCCACCTGACGACAACAACAACAACAACAACATGTGACTTCCTCCTTCCTTCAACACCTGTTTCACCACTAAACCTGCAGGAACAGTAAGTACATATTCATTTCAGCCATATTAATATCATCCAGCTGGAATAATAAACATATAACAAATCAATTATCAGGACTTTTAATTTTCTTTTGCAGAATGAATATTTATTACACGTGAAAAAATGTACAGGCAAAGTTTATGATGGATTATACAAGATAATAACAGTCTATATTACTTATTTTTTTAATATGATAAAAGACAGTGAAAGTGGTTTGGTTACAAAATTCATTTCATTATTAATTTAAGGGAGACAAACTTTAATAATCACCATCAAACTTTTGTCAGATGATACCTGATATTTTTTGTATCGCAAGTTTTGTTAATTCTTTTATGTTTTCCATCAACCAAACAACATGTTGATATATGATAACTGTTGGTGAATTTAGGACAAATCTACAGCTGTAAGGACAAAGAATCGTCAAATAAACATTTAAAAGATGTGTTTTGGACGTTTTCTTTCCGCTGGTCTGAGATTTTGGTCCCGAACCGGAAGTTCCAGTGAATCATCTCTCCGGATAAACACTCTCTGATGAACCGTCACCGTGAATCGATCGGTGTCATTAACACGAACAGAGCTGTTTGAACACCGACAGGTAGACCGGAACACCTGTAGACCGGAACACCTGTAGACCGGAACACCTGTAGACCTGTAGACCGGAACACCTGTAGACCTGTAGACCGGAACACCTGTAGACCGGAACACCTGTAGACCGGAACACCTGTAGACCGGAACACCTGTAGACCTGTAGACCGGAACACCTGTAGACCGGAACACCTGTACACCGGAACACCTGTAGACCGGAACACCTGTACACCGGAACACCACCTGTAGACCGGAACACCTGTAGACCGGAACACCACCTGTAGACCGGAACACCTGTACACCGGAACACCACCTGTAGACCGGAACACCTGTAGACCGGAACACCTGTACACCGGAACACCACCTGTAGACCGGAACACCTGTACACCGGAACACCACCTGTAGACCGGAACACCGCAGCCCCCTCGCGGTTACCGATCACCGGCAGCACGGAGTCGTGAATCTTTCGGTAAAGGAGGGAAACGCATCCGGCCGTCTCGGATCGATTCATCGAATAAACCAGTGCCCGAAACCACCTCACCTGGCCGGGCACACAGCTGCGGAGTTATCTTCTTCATCCAAGTTCACCACACACCAAACTACATGTAATGTTTGTGCGATTTAAGAACCGTGCTGGCGGAGATCTTCACACCAAAACACGGCAGGGTGGGCGGGAACGGCAGCTCTTAAAAACTTTAGAAACGGAATAAAAGGCTGCTGGTGGATTAAAAGCACACCGAACTGACCCCCAACACCCGAGAACATGTAAGAAATCTTTAAAAGGCGCTGGAGCACAAACGCCCGTTGGCATCCGACCGAGTCGAGGATTAAAACATGAAGTCTGGTTCGACGCGCCATCAGATTACGAGCATCGTGGATCACCAACTATTTACCAATGAAAGGTTAAAATGGGAGCCCGCTCGGGCACCGCGGTCAACCGGGGGCGTTTAAACACATGGAACCGAAACCAAGCTTAACATGGGCGGCGGTATTTGTCGACTTGTTGCCGACGACCAGCGCCGATCCTCCGCCTGCCGAGGACGGCTTCTCGGCGGGTTAGCCTGTTAGCTCATCCGTTAGCTGCGCGAGGCTCGCGCGAGGCTCCCCGCACGGGAAGTGGGAGCGCGAGAGAGCGAGCGAGCCTTCCCGCGGCGGGAAGCTCCTCCGGCGGCGGAGGAGGAGGAAGCTCCTCCGGCGGCGGAGCCTCCTCCTCCGGTGCCGCCGGAGCTTCCTCCATGTTGGAGCCACCGAGAAGTTGTTTTCAAAACGGGTCAAAATGTCGGAGGCGGACGGCCGGAGGGGCTCATTTCACACGCCGCGGAGGAAACTCGACGTCCGCTCTGATGACCGTTTCCAGCATCGTCATGTCGGTTTGACTCGGCGTCCTTCACCGGTTCCTTATGGAAATAAATTAATACAATTCCGCACTGTTGTAGTTACTCACCTCCGCGGGGTTTTTGTTCCTAAGCTCCAGGCTAATCCTCTTCTTCATCTCCATGTTGAAGCCCGAACAGAGGGCGAAAAAACAAAGTGTAACAAAGACAAACTGAAAATAAAAGACGGTTCACTGCAGCCCTCCTTCTCCAGCGGACATCAGGCGACAACTAAACCTCCATGTTCCTGCTGCCCGACCACCACATGTAGGCCACGCCCATCCTCATTAATATTCATCCGTTTTAGAATTGTGGCCTGTTATTTGTCCAAAGACGAACCCTTCACCAAGCCCCGCCTCTTCAGCGTATTATGCAAAACTCTTGTC
Organism: Brachyistius frenatus; assembly: GCF_029030835.1. Taxonomy (NCBI): domain Eukaryota; kingdom Metazoa; phylum Chordata; class Actinopteri; family Embiotocidae; genus Brachyistius; species Brachyistius frenatus. The sequence goes on along the minus strand of NW_027210836.1, from coordinate 248,197 downwards.
TGCCATTGGCCGGAAACCTAAAGGCGTTACTGTAGTGTAACCAATCAGAGAGCGAACATGAAACATTTAAACTTTACAGGCGCCCACTCTTTGTCCTTTTTGGCGCCATATTTTACAGTTGCCTTCATGGTCCGCGTCGTTTTTCATTCATAAACACATGACAACTGCACTAAGGATGTATATAATATATAAAACATCATTTCTAATATATAATTGTCCAGTTGTTGTTCTGCAGAAGGAATCCAGATTTACAAACAGGAAGAAAACAGATGTAGAAAAAGCAGGGATTTATTTTATTTTTTAATCAGAAAAGTTTAATTAGAATAAACAGCAGATGTTACAGAGTTTTAGACCCTTTCAGTACAAAAGCCTTTATATGTTATAATAAGATGAAAATCGATGACAGAATAAATAGCTGAATCATCAGCGTAAACAGGATATGTTGTCATCGAAGGGAAATGAATCTTTGGTCGATAATCAATAGAAATAAATAAACAGTCAGCGGCATGTTAAAGGAACAATCCGACAGAAAATTAAAAACTGTAAACCAAACTGTGAGATGACTTGATGATGGTTTTGTTTTTTGGTAACAGCTGATTTCCAACATGAAGTTTATAACATGTCTTCTGACATGTAACATCAGATCATTTTTCACAATAAATAAATGACCAAGTGTAATAATGTTATCTCATTTGTTTAATACTGTTTTATTTATCTCCTTTTTAGACTTTGTGAAATTTTGATGATGTTTTAGGTCATAACTTATGCAGAAATATAGAAAATAATGGAACTTTTTAGCACCACTGAGCAAGATTTGTGTGAACTGACCCTTTAATGTGTTGCACTGGCTGCTGGTTTCCATGGAAACTCATTTGACAGGAGGGTTGATCGAGATGCTGAGATTGCCGACGCCCGTCCGAGCTGACCAATGAGCTGTGTGTCTGGGGACACCTGTGAGGAGGAGGATGGGTGATGGGCGGAGCTTATACATCCTGACTGCCTCAAAGGTGTCAGGTGTCAGTTGTCCGATGTTGCTCCGTCACAGGTGCTGCAGGGTGTGTGTCAGAGTGTGTGTTCTCGAGGAGGCAGCGTGTGAAGCACCTGGTCGAGCAGCTGCAGCGCCCGGTGCAGGTGCACCTCCAGCCAGCAGGGGGTGTCCTTGATGCTCTGCCGCGGGTAGTCGCACCCCCAACCTTTAACAAAGCTCAGACGCACGATGCAGAGCCGCCGCAGGTCATCGACGCCCGGACCTGCTGCCGAACACACACCTGCAGGAGGAAGCAGGAGTTACACACCAAATATAGAAATATCCATCCAGAGGAGGCTCGATTGATAAATTCAGTGTTCCTGAACGCATCACGGCGATGTACACAGGATCAACGACCTCCATGAGGAAGTATTCAGTTATTGATCGAAGTGTTAACGTGAACATCTGTGATGTCACCGCGGATCTTCCATCTCAAGATCCGTCCAGACATGTTCACAGATCAACAACAATACTCGGCTTTAAATTAGTATTTTTAACATAAACTTTAATCACCCGATTATTTATGTAATATAAATACTTTATCTATTTATTTTGACTACTTTATTTAATTTGTATACTTTATTTATTTAATTTAAAAACTGTATCTATGTAAATAAAAAAAATTATTTACTATGTTTAAATATTTATTTTTTAAACTGAGTTTTTTTTTATTGAATTCAAATATTCTGTTTTTAATTTAAATACCCAATGTATTTAATTAAAAAAATATTTATTTTATTTAAAAAAGTGATTTATTTTTATTCAAAAACATAATTTATTTAACTTAACATTTTGATTTATTTGATCTAAAAACGTTATTTATTTTATCTAAATACTTTATTTATTTGCCCCTGAGGAGTCAGCGAGGCATAAAAAAAAAAAACTTAACTTCGACAGGAATCTTTAACAGCACATATGTTAAAATTCAAATTAATATTCATCATTGTTTCCTGAATTAAACTTTAGTCTCAGAAACACATTGTTTTTTTTTAACACTGCAGATGTCCTGATAAGTTTATGTGTCCAGCAGGTGGCGCTGAACTCTCTGCTGTCACAGTGAATCCAGACACAGACAGACAGACAGACAGACAGACAGGTGATACTTACTGACAGCAGGTGCGATCCCCCCCACGCTGTTCGGACCGGGAATCGCACCGACGACTGCGGCCGCCTGAGTCTCCACGGCCGCCTGAGCTGCAGCCGCCTGCTGCTGCATCTGTCTGTGGCACTGTCGCAGGTCAAACACCTGCAGACAGACAGGTGAGAGGGCGACAGGTGAGATGAGGACACTGTAAAACCCTAAAACCGACTGATCCTCTTCCCGTGAAATCACTTCCTGTCGGCATCGTCGCCTTCAGAAATCCAGAGACATCAGAGGGACACAGTTCAGAAGCTGCCTGAGAATCTGTCTGATTTTAAAGTTTCGTTCAGTGTCCCAGAGATCCAGTGATGTTTGTCTGATTACCCATGATGCACTGCAGACAGCAGCTGCTCACACACAGTTCTGCTACTTTTAAAAGGACAATTTGACTAAATGTGAGTAAACACACGCTGAAATCAGAGCTCTTAAATGGGAGTTTTTTTGGAGCCAGCCCCTGGTGGTCGTCGTTGATATTACACCAAGACACTTTATTAGTGGCCTCATTTTAAAACCTGGAAGCTTCGTCTACTTTGATATACAGTCTAATATCTTACCGCTCCTTCTGAACGGAGTTCCTGGCGCCCCCTGCAGGCCGCAGGGTTCATTCCAGCCACTGTGACTGGAGTTAATATCCCGTTTGTGTCCTAGTTTGTTTGGCTCAGAACCAGAGACTCCGGTTCCGGTCCGTGTGGTACGGCAGAGTGTCGTCTGCGTATCGACAGACTCACCTTGATGTAAGCTCCCGGGTAGATCTTGTGAACGCCGTCGCCCGGCGCTCGGCCCGCCTCCCGGTCCAGGTAGAAGCTCTGCACGAACACCGAGTGGTCGCTAAGGCAACGCATCCACACGTCCCCCTCCCCCCGGCACTCCAGCTGAACCCCCCGACCAATGTGGAGCCTGCGGGACAAGCAATTTTTTTTTAGACTGATATTACATTACATTTCATGTAGCTGACGCTTTTATCAAAGTGACTTACAACACCAATGGTTCACCATCAGGAGAACATTCACACACTGATGGTTCACCATCAGGAGCAACTCAGGGTTCAGTGTCTTGCTCAAGGACACTTAGACACGTGGACAGTAGGAGCTGGGGATTGAACCACCAACCTTCTGATTAGTGTGCAACCCACTCTACCGACTGAGCTACAGCCTCCCTAAATAATAATAAATGACAACACCACCTGACCCCCTCCTCCTCCCCGTCCCTCACCCCTCCTTCACCCCTCCTCCCCCTCCGTCCCCCCCACCTCACCTGGCGCGGTGGCTGGTGGCGGTTCGGTGGACGTTGCTCAGCTGTCCCAGACAGAAACGGTCGCCTCCCGACGGATCCACGTAACCGTCCACCGTCACCAGGGGACAGCTGGACTGGACCTTGAACATCTCGCCGACCTGGACGTCCAACTCGAAGTACGAGATGGAGCACCAGAACTCTGGACCTGAGGAGGCAGGGCGGAGGGCGAGAGGGGGCGGGGCAGAGGATGAGAGGGGGCGGGGCAAACAGCCATTTTTAGAAAAACTTTTTTAAGACAATTTTTATGTGGTGTGTCCTCCGTGAGGACGTCAGGTTTCTCACCAGGGTGGTTGGACACCGGCTGAGGATACGGCGCCGTACTGTGGTGCTGCGACCCTGCAGGGACAAACACAGTATAAAGTACTACTACGGAACAGCAACGTTCAGCGGGACGGTCACATGATGTAATGTAATAATGATGTCATACAGAAGTGAGTGTTGGGGGCGTGGTGGTGGTGTTGGGGGGGGTGATGATGTAACGGCTGCTGCTGGTGGTGGCTCCGCCCACTGTGTTGGGGTCCTGCAGGGCTGTAGGGGTCCGGACTGGTACCGGTCCAGGAGGCTGCGGACACACAGGACACGGTCTACCATTACATTTCACGTAGCTGACGCTTTTATCAAAGAGACTTACAACACCGATGGTTCACCATCAGGAGAACATTCACACACCGATGGTTCACCATCAGGAGAACTTTCACACACCGATGGTTCACCATCAGGAGAACATTCACACACCGATGGTTCACCATCAGGAGCAACTCAGGGTTCAGTGTCTTGCTCAAGGACACTTAGACACGTGGACAGGAGGAGCTGGGGATTGAACCACCAACCTTCTGATTAGTGTGCAACCCACTCTACCGACTGAGCTACAGCCTCCCAGTCTAGTACTACTGATAATACTTCACTACTACTACTGATAATACTACTACTGATACTGCTACTACTGATAATACTACTACAACTACTGCTACTACCACTAATAATACTACTACTACTGATACTACTACTACTACTACTACTACTGATAATACTACTACTACTACTACTATTGATAATACTAATACTACTACTGCTACTAACACTAATACTACTACTACTGATACTACTACTACTACTAATGATAATACTAATACTAGTACTGGGTTACAAATACTATAGATACTACTGGAACTACCACTACTGCTTTACTTTTATTTTTCCTGTTAGTACAACTACTTTTGTACTGCTGATACTCCACAGTGTACTTCTGTTCAGTACAGATGCAGTATACATGCAGTACTCCTCGGGTACCGTACCGGGTTTGTGGGGGCCGCTGTACTCGGTCCTCTGCTGGTGGGGGGAGGTGGGGGTGGGAGGGTGCGGAGGCTGGGGGGTGTTGGGGTGAGGGGGGGAGGCCCCGCCCCCGTGGCTGTGAGGCGGGGCGATCTGCAGGAGCCCGGGGCCCTCCGGACTCCCGTTGACCCCCCCGGCCGTCAGAGCCGCCGGCGTCATGGAGCTGCTGCCTGAAGGAGACACGTTACCTTAGCAACCGTCACATCCTGAGACCCACAACACTGTCCGTCACTGACCTGGAGGAGACAGAGGCATGCTGGGATACATGCTCACAGGGCGGGGCTGGCCGTAGGGGTCGGCGTGGGGGGGCAGGTCCAGCTGCAGACAGTCCTGCATGAACTCCTCCTTTATGAGGGACTGAGGACCTGAAGGAAGACAGGCGGCAGGGGGCGGAGTCAAACGGCAGACAGACATTTAAATCAAGATGTTTCATCATCTCTCTGCGGGCGGGGCCGACGGTCGGACTCCGCCCACACCTGGACGGCAGGTGCTCGGCTACCTGCGACGGCGGGCGACGCCACCCTCTCGTAGTGATACGGGTTCACGCACACGCTGTCGTACTTCAGGTCGAAGGCAAACTGACAGAACTTGACGTGTTTCAGCTCGTTCTTGTGGAGGTCCGGCCAACGCCACAGACGGGCGTAGATCACGTGAGGGAAGCCCTTCCTACCAGCCACCTGCAGACAGACAGGAGAGAGACAGACAGGAGAAAGACACACAGGAGAGAGACAGACAGGCGATAGATAGACAGACAGGAGAGAGAGACAGGTTAGAGACAGACAGGAGAGAGAGAGACAGGTTAGAGACAGACAGGAGAAAGACACACAGGAGAGAGACAGACAGGAGAGAGAGAGACAGGTTAGAGACAGACAGGAGACAGACAGACAGGAGAGAGACAGACAGGTTAGAGACAGACAGGAGAAAGACACACAGGAGAGAGACAGACAGGCGATAGACAGAAGAGAGACAGACAGGTTAGAGACAGACAGACAGGAGAGAGAGATAGAGACTGGTTAGAGACAGACAGACAGACAGGTTAGAGACAGACAGGCAATAGACAGACAGACAGGTTAGAGACAGACAGAAGAGACAGAGACAGACAGGTTAGAGACAGACAGGAGAGACAGACAGACAGACAGGAAAACATCCGTCCTGGAAAGTTAAAACTGTCAGAACAAAGTGAGTCATGGAGAGCAGCGGTTACCATGGAAACACTGGCTGCGAGTGTGTGCACGTCTCTGAGACTCTTTCAGTACAAACCCAGTCAGGACCAGCAGTCCGTCATTCTGAGGTTCTGGTTCTGGTGTCCACAAGGAACTGAAGTTAGTGTCATGTCCCCACAAGGGTAGCTGCACAAACACGTGTGTGTGTGTGTGTGTGTGTGTGTGTGTGTGTGTGTGTGTGTGTGTGTGTGTGTGTGTGTGTGTGTGTGTGTGTGTGTGTGTGTGTGACCAGAACATGACATCATGTCTGACCTCAACGCTGCAAGAAGTCCTGAAGTTAAACGTGTTTCAGAGTTAGAAACCGGCTGTCAGTCAAGGACACGGAGACAAATTATTATTATTATTATTATTATTATTATTATTATTATTATTAGCTGCTCTGATATTTAGGATAGTTGTAACTTTTTATTTAAGAGGACTTTTCAAAGACGACACATTATTTTAGTTTTGAACTAAGATGTGTCGGATCTGTTCTGTGTGCACAGGTGAAGGGCAGGAAGGAAGACAAAACACACACACCACACACACACACACCACACACACACACACACCACACACACACACCACACACACAGGCTGAGGTCCCCTTAATGACTGTGGACTGAAACACAAACACACCATCCTCCAGGAGATTTTACATAAAATGTTTAAAACTACATTTTCTCTTTTATATTAATCTGAAACTGGTGTGATTCCCTCAGTGTCACATTCACATGAAGGGTCGCCGGTTCGATTCCCAGAACGAGCAAGGCACCAAACTGCTCCCTCTGTGTGTGTGTGTGTGTGTGTGTGTGTGTGTGTGTGTGTGTGTGTGTGTGTGTGTGTGTGTGTGTAAAAACATGCTGTCAAATTAAAAGCATGTGATCCTTAAATCGATCTTTGTATTTTCTGATTTTTGTATAAATATTATATAAATAAACATTACATGTAGCTGACACTTTTATCAAAGTGACTTACAACACTGATGGTTCACCATCAGGAGCAACTGAGGGTTCAGTGTGTTGCTCAAGGACACTTAGACATGTGGACAGCAGGAGCTGGGGATTGAACCACCAACCTTCTGATTAGTGTGCAACCCACTCTACCGACTGAGCTACAGCCTCAACTTATTCTGTATCGATTTACTGACGTCATCATGTTCACATCTCAGATATTAACACAAGAAATCATAAAATGTATTCAAACTCACAATAAAGTTTTACAATCTGCTAAATATCTCATCTGTATGAACATTTTTTATATCCGATATATTTTAATCTGGTGACACATTCAAGTCAAACTTTTAACAAAAAATAAAAAGTAAAAATCATGAAAATTAAGTTGAAATTATTGAATAAAAAGTCAGAATTATAAAATAAAAAGTTAAACTAATGAAATAAAAGGTTCAAATTATGAAACAAAAAGTCAAAGTTATGACTAAAGATGATTTTTTTTTTCTGTATTTGTTTTGTTCACTTGCAGAACTGATCCACAGGTTGAACTTCCTCTTATTGTGACAGAAATGAGACCAAACTACCAAAATAAAAGCCAGAACTTCCGCATTTAAAGCAGGACTATGATTCTGAAAAGGTCTGAAGAGGAAGTGGATTCATGTTGATTATGTTTTATATTTTTAATAAAAGTGAGGTCTCTTGTTGGAGCTCAGCAGCACGTCGTTTCTTACAGTGTAGAAACTCCCAGTCGGTCCACATTCCCGTCCTCTGTACTCACAACACACACGTTTGTTCTTCTATCTCTGTGAGGACCGGCACTGACTTCATTCACAGGACACCGACCCGGAAACTGAACCCAGAAACCGGACCAGAACCCAGCAGCGGTCCTCTGGAGGTCCGTCCCGAAGAGAGGACGTCCACAAAGTCCCCACAAGGTCTAAAACTACACCATGTCCTCACAAAGATAGATGAACCAGTACACACACACACACACACACACACACACACACACACACACACACACACACACACACACACACACACACACACACACACACACACACACTCTCTCTGTCTGGCTTAAGTTAACCAGGCCTCTTTCCTGTGTTTCAGACAAAACAAACCAGCCTCCTCTTCTTCTTCCTCCTCCTCCTCCTCCTCCTCACAGCCTTCAGGCCTCTCTTATATCAATCCTCCTGTTGCTGTTCGGATGAGACCTGTGACGGTTCTTCAAGATGATTCGGGTTCTTCAAGATGATTCGGGTTCTTCAGGATGATTCGGGTTCTTCAGGATGATTCGGGTTCTTCAAGAGGATCCGGGTTCTTCAAGAGGATCCGGGTTCTGATGAAGCCTCCAGTTCAGATTCTGTCCGTCACCATATTGCTAGTTTGGAGCAGGAAGTGACCATATTTGGATGAGCTGAGGGAGGAGCCAGCGGTGGATCTGACTGATCCCTCTCTTTTTTTGAATCTTCTTTTCTAATGAATGAGGGATTATTTTCAGATGGACCTCCAGAAAACTAATAAGAAGGAGTGACTTTAGCTAACAACACCGAGATAACTGATGGACACATTTTATTCACTTTGGATTTGATGAGAGAAGTTGAATGGGAGTCTATGGAGCCGGAGGCTTTTTGGAGCCGACCTCTAGTGGCACTCGCTGGTATTGCAGCTGAAGACACTTCTGGATCAGAACCATTTTACAGACCTGAAGCTACAAACTCTTTTAGAAACAGTCTGTAGTTTTTCAGGAGTCCAGATGATCCAGTTAGTTATTAAATGACTTTGAGTTTTTTTTTTAAGGTTTCGGAGGGTTGTTGGGAGGTTTTCTGGGTTTTTAAAAAGGTTTCTGACCGTTGTGGCTTCAGCCGGGACCCGAGGTGGTTCTGCTGGTCCGTGCAGCTGATGCAGAGCCGGACTGAAGTGCGATCCATGTTTACATCCTCTGGTCTGATAATTACGGTGTGACGGTCTGAGACACACCCAGTCTGCTGCTCCACAGCACCATTATTACCAGACACCTAACAGTGAGCCATAAAACTCAGCCAACACCTGAACCTGAGACGGAGCATCCGACCCGGACCAGAATCTACATATAAGTATGCACATGAAGGAAGCAGGTGATCAGGTGAAGATTAATACACAGTAGACAGCTCAACCATCAACACTCTAATCTGACAGTCTGGAATCAGAATATTTGGCCTTTTTTCACTATTAATACTCAAAATTACGACGCTGTGTAAAATATAAATGGAAACCATAATGTGATGATTTGTAAATCATATAAACTCATATTTAATTGGAAGTACTAAACTAAATATAAATGTTGAAACTAAGAAACTTTATTGTTTTATGTGAAATATTTTCTCATTTTGAATCTGATGCAGCAACACGTCTCTATAAGTTGTTCCAGGATCATGTTCACCACTGAGCTGCATCAACTCTTCTTTTAACAACACTCTGGAAACCTTTGGGAACTGAGGAGACCAGTTTCTGGATGCAGCGTCCATGATTTCCAAACAGAATCTCAGATTGTGATCCATCAGACCTCAGGACAGTTGTCCATTTCACCTCAGTCCATCTTCAATGATCTCGGTCCAGAGAAGGCGGCGGTGTTTCTGGATCATGTTTCTATCTGGTTTCTTCTTTGGAGAGTTTTAACATCATTTGTGGACGCAGCGATGAACTGTGTTCACAGACGATGGTTTTCACAAGTGTTCCTGAGCCCATGCAGTGATTTCCACTCCAGAATAGTGTGTTTTTAATGCAGTGCTGCCTGAGGGCCCGAAGATCACCACCATCCAATATTGGTTTCCAGCCTTGTCCCTTGTGTTCAGAGATTTCTCCAGATTCTCTGAATCTTTTAATGATCTTATGAACCGTAGACGATGAAATCCACTAATTCTTTGTAGTTTTATGTTGAAGAACATTATTCTGAGATTGTTGAACTATTTTCCAACACAGTCTTTCAGAGTGGTGAACCTCTCCCCATCTTCACTGCTGAGAGACTCTGCCTCTCTGAAATCATCTTTTATACCCAATCATGTTACTGACCTGTTGCCATGGTAACCTCATTAGTTGTCAGATGTTCCACCAGGTGGTTTTTTTAAGCGTTACAAAACTTTTCCAACTTTTGTTGATCCTGTCACAACTTTTATTAAACGTGTTGCTGCCATCAAAATCAAAATGAGCAGATATTTTTCATAAAACAATCAAATTTCTGTTTCAACATTTGATATGTTGTCTTTGATCTATTTTCAATTGAACACGAGTTTACATGATTTACAAATCAACTTTTTAGTTCAGATGGTAGAAAATAAACTTCCTGTTGGTTTCCTACAGTTTCCTGTGACGGTGTCTCTTCGGTCACATGACTCCCGTCCGTCATTCGGCCTCCAGACTGGAAAAACACTCACTGATTCACACTTCTGTTAGACCGCCTCCCACCGGTCTCAGCTCTGAACTGGTTCTCGGAGCGCCCTACCTGCAGCCGTCCGTCCAGCGTCCTCTGGATGGTGACGCACTTGCAGGGGTGGACGCCGTTGGTGGTGACGGCGGTGATGAGCGAGTCCAGCTCGTCCTTCTTCTCCTTCAGCTTCTTCACCAGACTCTCAATGGCCCGTTTGGCGAAGCCCTCGTTCTCGCCGCCCTGCCGGTGGCACATCAGGCTGTGGACGATGCTGAGGCAGGCGTCGGTGCTGCTGGGGGCGGGGCCAAGCACCGACATGGTCACCTGGCGGGGAGGAGGAGTGGGGGCGGATTCGTTGTTATGCCTGAGGTCAGAAAGATGTGAACATGACTTTTAAAACCAGTCTGAAGATGTTTAATTTGTGTTCTGCTGCTTTATAGTGGGAGAACAGAGTGCGGGGCAAGAGGGGCGGGGCCAGAGGGGGCCCCCAGCAAAGACCTGCCCCAGGACCCTGGACTGACCTCATCCGGCCCTTCAGTTCAAATCAACAGCACACCTCAAAAATATTAAAATTATGTGTTTGACTGAGAACAGGAAGCAGCCGACGAGCGTATCGATCATCTGATTGATCAGTGATCAGAAACTGATGTCTGATCAGATCAACTGATCACAATCCTTATTTTTAATTTGTTGCATCATTTTTATCTGAGACAGACAGACAGCAGGACAGAGACAGGGAGACAGACAGGTGGACAGTGAGACAGGTAGAGAGACAGGAGGAGAGACAAACAAACAGACAGACAAAGACAGGGAGACGGTCAGGTGGACATAGAGAGACAGACAGACAGGGACAGCCATAATAACATAATGTCCTGACAGACCTCTCACTGCTGATTCATCTTTTCATTTGTGATGAAAAAAACTAGATTGATAAATTACATAATATCATTAAATGTTCCTGTCATTGATCAGTGACGTCATCAGACGGTTGTTTAGTCTGTCACACGGTCTCTGGTGGATTTCCTGCTGACTGACTGACTGACTGATTGATCGACAGCTGCATCAACAGTTGTTCATTAAAAAAAAAAGAAAGAAGAAAAACCCTCCGAACCGTCAGCGGGCTCCCGCAGCTTCACTCACCGGGGCTCGGCTCACTCCGCTCGGCTGTGGTTCGCTGCCTGCGTCGGTGCGCCCGGTCCTGTCTGTCGGCGTGTCCGCGTGTCCTCCGTCTGATCCAGACTGTCTCCGTCTGCACACTCACCGGGGGGTGGGGGGAGGGAGTTGGAGGGAGGGGAGGGGAAGGGGGCTGTGTCATGCTCCCCCGACAGCCAGACATAACAGGAAGTCTGGCGACCTCAGCGCCCCACAAAAATAAGAGTACAGAAAAAAAAAAAACTTTAAAAAAAAAATCAGGACGGTCTTTCTTTTCTTTTCTTTTTTAATTTTTTAAAATTTTTTTAAATTTTTTTTATTCGTGTTACATTTATCATTAAATTGTACACCTTACATTTACCTGGCCTGTTTGTTGTACGGTGGCCCTGAAGGTATAAACACACTGCAACTTAAAAATAACTAAAAATGAAAAACTATCTTCTCCAATTTGACAACACGCTGAAAAGTGAGAAAAACAACCTGACAAACACAAAGTCTGATTTAGGGCTGCAATTAATTCGTGTTTTCATTTGTGCTTAATCTGTGAACTATAGTTTTAATAAACCTATTATTTTTTTCTTCTATTAAATGAAAGTAAATAGTGAAAAATGTCTGGTATAATTTCACACAGACCAATGTGACATCTTCAAATCTCTGGTTTTATTTGTTCAATAGTTAAAAATCTATAAATGTTTGGTTTACTGGGACAGAAAAAACATGAACTCTTCACACATGGAAGCAGTGAAAGTTGTTTCTAAATGTATTATCAGACGTAGACACATAAAGATGTTTCACAGGTCAAACGGGACTTTTACTGTCAACAAACCAAAAGATTTCTAAACAACAGACTTAAAATCATTTTTTGGGGTATTTTAGGACAACTTACTGAAGCTCTTATTTTGAAGGTTGTGCCCGGAAACGTGTTTCCAACTTCTAATTGACGCTCTGTCAGAAAGTTTGTTTGTGCGCGTGACTTCTGTTAAATGTGAGAGAACCAATCATCGCCCTCCTCCGTGTGTGTGTGTGTGTGTGTGTGTGTGTGTGTGTGTGTGTGTGTGTGTGTGTGTGTGTGTGTGTGTGTGTGTGTGTGTGTGCGTGCGTGTGTGTGTGTGTGTGCGGTTACCCCAGGTTACCTGGTGAATGACTACAGCGCCACCTGATGGTGAAGAGGACGTCCTGCTTGGAGACGTAAACTAACAAGTGTCTCCACTTTTAGTCAATAAATAATAAACAACTCATAAAAGAATAAATACAAACAAAATGAAATGTGGGTGAAGAAAAGAAGATTAATTTCCTTAATTTGTTTAACAGTGAAGCAGGAAGTTAGTTTTCGCGTCAGAAATCATTCAGATCTAAATTTACATACATGAAACACGTGTTCAGACTCGGTGTGACGTCATCTTCCTCAGGATGTCATTGTCTCACCTCCGTCCAGAAATAAACTTCCATAAGTCCACTCGGAACCAGAGACAGGACAGGTCACCAGGTCCGGCAGCTTCCTGCGGTGGGACAGAGATTCGCTGACCGGAAGTCGTCCGTCAGCTGCTGAGACACAAATCTGCATTATTGACCAAATTTAAACAAATAGAGGCTAAAACAACAACAATCACTGAATCCATGCATCATTTCTACTTCCTGTTTCTGTGATGATGTTTCCGGGCAAAAAAGATCAAGTTTGAATTTCAGCCAAACACGAAACTGTGTGATGATTTAGTTCAAACAGATTTAACTTGATGCGTAATCTTATATTTAGTCTCATACAGTAAATCATTCATCATCATTTTGACTTGTTCTTTTAACGCTTTTATTTAAAAAAATAAATTAAATCTAAAACTTCTGCATTAAGTCAGTAGATTCACATTTTATTTATAATTTAATTTTGTCTGATTAATTCATCACATAACTTCTTATCAGACATAAACACAGTTTTGCATCATATTTTTAATCATGACTATTTTTCCTTCTGTCAATTATCTTTTATTTTTTTAATGGCAGAAAGGAACTTCTTCATAAAACCAGTTTTAAAGGTTTATTTTAAATAATTTTAAACCATTTTATCTCATTTTAACTCATTTTATCTCATTTTAACTCATTTTATCTCATTTTAACTCATTTTAACTCATTTTATCTCATTTTAACTCATTTTATCTCATTTTAACTCATTTTAACTCATTTTAACTCATTTTAACTCATTTTAACAGCTTTAACGGTCCGACCCGTTCTGACCGGTTCCGGTTGGTGTCTGACAGCTGCTCGCTCATCTGGAGCGAAACGGTCCAAATTAGTTTTGGAAACTTGAACTTTGCAGGTGTGATAAGTTGTTTAAAGTTTTAATTTAATTTAGTTTGAATCTGAAGAATCTGAAGAGGAAGAACCGAGACATGAGGAGGTAGCATCGAGCTAGCTCGGCGTTAGCGTCAAGTTACACTTGTTTTCAGTAAACTTTGCTCTGAACTTTGCTCTGAACTTTGCTCTGAACTTTGCTCTGAACTTTGCTCTGAACTTTGCTCTGAACTTTGCTCTGAACTTTGCTCTGAACTCACTCCTCCGGAGCAGAAAGGTCCAGACCACCTCCCGGTCACGGGAGCGCTGATTCTGGGCCGGAGAACATGGCGGCGGATCCTCCTTTAAGAAACAGCACAAACTAAACGTTTCTCGGCTGTTCGGCGGAATTCAGAGTTTACGGAGCAAAACATTGAACATAAGTGAATTGTTGCGGTGCTCTCTTCGTTTCGGCTGTCATTTGAACCACGAAGCAGCACTTATTTTTAAACTAAAAGTCAACTTTGTAAGAGGCTGCAGAGCTAAACGGTCCATTTGAACAACAGCTGGAAGTGAAAGTGGGATTTAAAAGCGCCGTTTTGCGACCCGACAGAAGAACCGAGTCTCCGGTTCGTACCGGATCGGTGTGCTGTTCCTCTCGGTGTTGTCTCCGTTAATTAGCTCAGCTGCGTCCCTCCAACCAAATCACGGGTTTCTGTCCTGCAGGACAATGAGTGAGGAGACACCGGTGGTTCCGGTCCAACCGGACCCGGTTTACCTGAGAAGCACCTCGGCAGTTTCCCTCCATGAGCGGTGAGACACATTACAGTATTATTGAAATGTAAAAAGTTGAATTGGAATCTTTTGTTTACATCCTCTAAACTTTCTGTCATCAGCTTCTCTCACGTGATGGTGGACCAGCCAGGAGACCAGATGACCTTTGACCCCATCAGCAGGGCGTCCTGTTCCCCACAGCTGGTTCTGCAGGTGAAGAGGAAGCAGCTGGTTCTGCAGGTGAGTCTGATGTAAAAGATTATATCAAAATTAAATGTGTTCTCCGTCAGCAGGCAGTTTGAGAGACTAACAGTAACGATAACAAAGCTTCTGATTGGACGAGAGCTCAACGTGTTTCACTCACTAAAACATCACAGGTGTGAATCTTCGCTCCTGATTCGATTACGATTCACGATCCGACCAGTCGATGCGTCTCGATGTGGTTCAGAGAGCCAGAGTGTCCCAGGTTATTATCCGTAGCTGCCGTTTACAGACGTCCCCTAAACGCCTCTCCTGCTTCTCTCAGAGGGTGGGGCTTCATCTGAGGAGGAGGAGGAGGAGGAGGAAGAGGAGGAGCGTCTGGGCTCGACTGGGCTGGCAGCAGGTGACCCGCCGCCGTCTCTCCGCCACCACACCTCCCGGCTTCTGGAGCTTCAGGAACAAGTACAGCTGGAGAGCCCGGTCCACCTGCACCTGCAGCGGTAAGTACCCGGTCCACCTGCACCTGCAGCAGGTGTTTCAGTAGCACAGGGCTGGTAGATCACCATGGTGACCAGGTAGATCGTCATGGTGACCAAACCTCCTCAGGAGCAGGTGGACTTTAAAGCATCAGATTGAAGAGTTTCCAGATCGATGGATGTTTTTATTGATCACTGGAGTCGATCGGCTTCTCTGTTTGTGACCCTGAACACATCCTGATGTCATAATGAGGCTTTTATTGACGGGGGTCCTTCCTGTCGACGGCTTCTCACTCAGAGGAGACTGATGATGATGATGATGATGTCTTCCTCTCCACCTGTCTGTGTTTCCTGTTCAGGAAACCTGCGCAGTCGACTCGCTCAGCGTTTCTTCCTGATGACGAAGAGCGTCCAGAGAACGACTGCAGGTCAGTTTATCGTCACGACGACCTGAGCTGATGAGGAAGCTGATGGAACATGTGAACACCACCCTTTATGCTCCACCCACACGCTTTAGGCCCCGCCTCCTTCCTTTAAACCCTGGAAGGTCCAGGTTCCTCTGACTCCAGTTCCTCAGAAGGTGTTAGCATGTTCTCTGCTCTATCCAGCTGTAGTTCAGGTCCGGTGTAGTTTAGGTCCGGTGTAGTTTAGGTCCGGTGTAGTTCAGGTCCGGTGTAGTTCAGGTCCGGTCTAGTTTAGGTCCGGCGTAGTTCAGGTCCGGCTGTAGTTTAGGTCCGGTCTAGTTCAGGTCCGGCTGTAGTTTAGGTCCGGTCTAGGTCTGGTCTAGTTCAGGTCCGGTGTAGTTCAGGTCCGGCTGTAGTTTAGGTCCGGTCTAGTTGAGGTCCGGTTTAGTTCAGGTCCGGTGTAGTTCAGGTCCCGTGTAGTTCAGGTCCGGTGTAGTTTAGGTCCGGTGTAGTTCAGGTCCGGCTGTAGTTTAGGTCCGGTGTAGTTCAGGTCCGGCTGTAGTTTAGGTCCGGTCTAGTTCAGGTCCGGTCTAGTTCAGGTCCGGCTGTAGTTTAGGTCCGGTGTAGTTCAGGTCCGGTGTAGTTTAGGTCCGGTGTAGTTCAGGTCCGGCTGTAGTTTAGGTCCGGTCTAGTTCAGGTCCGGTCTAGTTCAGGTCCGGTGTAGTTCAGGTCCGGTCTAGTTCAGGTCCGGTGTAGTTTAGGTCCGGTGTAGTTCAGGTCCGGTGTAGTTTAGGTCCGGTGTAGTTCAGGTCCGGTGTAGTTTAGGTCCGGTGTAGTTCAGGTCCGGTGTAGTTCAGGTCCGGTGTAGTTCAGGTCCGGTGTAGTTCAGGTCCGGTGTAGTTCAGGTCCGGTGTAGTTCAGGTCCGGTCTAGTTCAGGTCCGGTGTAGTTCAGGACATTTCCAGCTCAGTCACTGTTTGGACTTTAAAATGAGGAGTCGTGGTTGTGAGCTGCAGCCAGCAGGGGGCGCCAGCAGCTCACTGTTGGTCTGTTTAGCTGCTGGTTGGTTTGAAGGGAAGAAGCTCCGATTCAGGAAAAGACTTGTTGGACATAAACAGCCGACAGAAAACTAAACAGGCTGGTTTAGTTTTTAAATGTTTAAAATATTGTGTCTGTTTTTCTTTCTTTCAGTCCAACACTCAAACACTACTTGTGAACTATCAGATATGATATAAATCTGTTTCTAAAAATGGTTACACTCCTCAAATTATTATTATTTTTTTTTATGGAAGATGATATAAATTATTGCAACTTTAAAAACCTTTTATTTCCACATTGAATGTAATGAGACACGTTTCACATCAACAGAAATATGAGTGAACTTTATTTATTTTTCTGTGGCAGGAGGAACAGGGCGGAGTCTGATGCTGCAGAGGGGCGGGGCCAGCGCCATGAGGGGGAGGAGCCTTTCCAGAGGCTACGTACCTAGCAGGAAGCAGCTGGACGCCGAGCTGGACCGCTACATGTCGCAGTCCAAGAGCAGACTGGACCAAGAGCTGGAGGACTACATGTCCCGGTCCCGCAGCAGGCTGGACGCCGAGCTGGACGACTACATGATGGGGGGGCAGTCGGACCTGCTGTGGGACTGAAGGGGGGGGGTGGACCGCGGTCTCCGGGACCGACGCAGGTTGTTTTTTTTTTATTTTGGAGTCCTCAGCTGTGGACGCTGCTGACTCGTCCTCACCGTTTAATTGGACCTCCGATCAGGCTGACTGGCTCACAGGCTCCGCCTTCAGAGTGTCTCTGGCTCCGCCTTTACTTTGTGTCAGGTGAGCTGCAGGTGTTTGAAGTAGGATTAACAGAAACGTTTGGTTGTTTTGTGTGTTTTTCTCTCGGGCTGCGTCGACTTCACTGACCTCAGATTATGTTCCTGAAGCTCCGTCTTTGTTCCCAACGTTTAAAAATATTTTAATAAAAGATGTGTCCTGCTGAGTCGTATGTTTGTTCCTTCACTTAGAGACCAGACGACACGAAAGAACCGCTCGGTACTGAGTCGGTGTCAGACAGCAGGCAGTGAAGGCAGCGGAGAGGCTGCAGGTAAACAACAACAACAACAACAATGTGCAGCTGCACCAACAAAAACATAAAGAGTTGAAACATTCACCTGCTGATATTCTGGTTCTCAGCAGTTTGAAGTTTGTCGACAGCTTCATACAAAATAAAAAAAACACGCAATAAAATCTTAGTCACCAAACAAGTGGAGCTGTCATGAGCCTCTCCTCCGTCCACCTGTGTCCACCTGTGTCCACCTGTATCCACGTGAGGCCCCGCCCCCTTCCTCCATGACATGCAGCACAGCGATTCAGAGCTGAAATCAAACGGGTCCACAGGAAGTAAAGAAATAGAACTTCCTGGACGTAACTGCAGTTCTGAGTTCTATATTCGTATTTTGTTTCTTTCTGGGAATTTTTTGTTTTGTTATTTTGTGCCTTCATACGGCCTCCCACAAGGTCACGACCCGCAGGTTGAGAACCTTTTTAAAGGACAGCTCTGCATTGTTGCAGCGTTCAGGTGTGTTTCCTCCAGAGTCCCAGCTGATCTTGGGTCTGCTGTGTTTCCATGGTGACGCTGATGAAGGATGAACCAGGTACAGACGGATGTTTTCCTCAAACCTGCTGAATATCTGGATTTTTTTTCCCCGCACATCTGTTGGACCAGAACCAGAACCAGAACCCGTTCAAAAGGATTTGATTAGAAAACAGTCCATGAACCTGCAGACAGAACACAGGGCACGCAGATCTGATGATGTCACTGTGATGTCATCGGACTGCAGCTGTGCTTCAGATCAGACCACAGGTGTGGTGTCAGAGACCCTCCAGGTGCATTATGGGAAGGAGTCAGGATGTCTGAACCCGATCAGCTCGGACTGGAACCGGTCCGAACGTGTGTCTCGCTGCAGGACGGCGTGGAGACGGACGAGGAGGACAAGGACGTGACGGAGATCACAAACACTTGAGGAAGAAGAAGTTACACCTGGAGCTTCTCTGGCAGTCGCACAGCTGACCGAAGCGAGGACCCTTCTTCACCGAACAGAGACCCCACCTCACACTGGAGACGGAGGGACAGACAGACAGACAGACAGGCAGGTGAGGAGTCTGCAGGACAGCGACGATGCTGCAGTCAGACTGAAATGTTTCTCTCTCTGTCGGCAGGCGACTCTGTTTTCTTTCCAACGTGGACGACTTCCTGTTCTGAAGCTTCTCCAGGACGTTCTGGAGGACCATCAGCTGACAGGCAGGCAGATTGATTTTAGATCTGGTTCAAGACTGATTTTAGACCTGGTTCAGGACTGATTTTAGACCTGGTTCAGGACTGATTTTAGACCTGGTTTAGGACTGATTTTAGATCTGGTTCAGGACTGATTTTAGACCTGGTTTAGGACTGATTTTAGATCTGGTTCAAGACTGATTTTAGACCTGGTTCAGGACTGATTTTAGACCTGGTTTAGGACTGATTTTAGATCTGGTTCAGGACTGATTTTAGACCTGGTTTAGGACTGATTTTAGATCTGGTTCAGGACTGATTTTAGACCTGGTTTAGGACTGATTTTAGATCTGGTTCAAGACTGATTTTAGACCTGGTTCAGGACTGATTTTAGACCTGGTTTAGGACTGATTTTAGATCTGGTTCAGGACTGATTTTAGACCTGGTTTAGGACTGATTTTAGATCTGGTTCAGGACTGATTTTAGACCTGGTTTAGGACTGATTTTAGACTTCTGTAATCTGTAAAATAAACAAAACTCATCAGTTCAGATTTGGGTCTAAAAATATCAGATCAATTTAAAGACTGAATGAAGCTAAACAGAATCAATGAAACAGTGAGACTGCAAACACACACACACACACACACACACACACACACACACACACACACACACACACACACACACACACACACACACACAATATCAACCAACCCAGTGTGCTGTGTTGTACTGAGCAGCAGGTTTATATTCATTCACAGATGCTGCCCCCTTGAGGCAGCAGACAGCACTGACGCCGTTCAGGCTGCAGACTTTTCGTTTTGTGTTTTACAGTTAGAGTTGGTTGATGAGGGTTTTGGGGGGTGACACGTGTCCCCACAAATACAGCGAAACCAGTCAGTGTGTGTGCACAGCTGACTGAAACACATGCAGCTCCACATTTTCCCGGTTGCAGCTGCTTCCAGCTGCTCACAGCTGGCTGCACGTTCATGAGTCCACGACGTGTTGGCAGCAGCTCGGCCGTCCTTCACTCTGTCCGTCAAAGTGGGATTATTTTATAGATCCAGTCAGAGTCTGAAGTTCCTTAATGACGGTTTGCACTCTGCGTTTTTTGCGAACATTTTGCAAAGTTTGATCCACATCAGTTGCCATAGTAACGACACTGTGCTCGGACGTAACCAGAGGCATTGTGTCTTTGGGTTATCGGTCCGATCTGATCTCATGAACGCCTTGAAGAATTCCTTTAGATTCGGCACAAACGTTCCCTCGGTCCCGGAGATGATATGATTAGATTATTTGGGTCAAAGGTCGCCGTGACTTCGTGTCGGTCTCTTCATTCTTGTGAACATGATGTCCTGAGGACATCCTGAATGTGTGACACTAGTCTGGGGTAACACTGCGCTGTCTTCACTATATGTATGATGTGAGTCTGGACAGACATGGGGGACGGAGACAACCTCCTAGTTTTAGACTCAGGTTTGGACCGGCTTTAAACTGGCTTTAAACTGGCTTTAAACTGGTTTTAAACTGGCTTTAAACTGGCTTTAAACTGGTTTTAAACTGGCTTTAAACTGGCTTTAAACTGGCTTTAAACTGGTTTTAAACTGGCTTTAAACTGGCTTTAAACTGGTTTTAAACTGGCTTTAAACTGGCTTTAAACTGGTTTTGGACGGAATTGAAAAATGAACTATTTTCCATCTTTTTTTTCTTTTTTATAAAAGATGAGGCCTGTTGGTGAAACTATTGATTCTGTAACTGAACAGACGAGACTGAAGTTCACAGTAAACAGAACGAACCTGTGAGTTCATATCAGAGTAAACTTCACCTGCAACGTGTTGTTATTATCTGTGTTTGAAGAGCAGCAAGTCAAACACCTGTTGGAGTGTCTCAGAAACCATGACGTGCATGTCTGTACATAAGGGCTGCTCCTGTGTGTGTGTGTGTGTGTGTGTGTGTGTGTGTGTGTGTGTGTGTGTGTGTGTGTGTGTGTGTGTGTGTGTGTGTGGTGTGTGTGTGTGTGTGTGTGTGTGTGTGTGTGTGTGTGTGTGTGTGTGTGTATGTGAGAGTGTGTGTGTGTGTGTGTGTGTGTGTGTGTGTGTGTGTGTGTGTGTGTGTGTGTGTGTGTGTGTGTGTGTGTGTGTGTGTGTGTGTGTGTGTGTGTGTGTGTGTGTGTGTGTGTGTGTGTGTGTGTGTGTGTGTGTGTGTGTGTGTGTGTGTGTGTGTGTGTGTGTGTGTGTGTGTGTGTGTGTGTGTGTGTGTGTGTGTGTGTGTGTGTGTGTGTGTGTGTGTGTGTGTGTGTGTGTGTGTGTGTGTGTGTGTGTGGTGTTCCTAGACATACCATATGTCCTGAACATTTCTCCTGCAGCTGTACATCCCCGTGTTCCCACAACAACATGATGTAACAGTCGGTCCGAGCAGCACGTCGACAGGAACACATTAAACTGGTCACACTTTACTACAAGTGAGGAACCAGTGAGGAACCAGTGAGGAACCAATCAGGACGGACCTTCAATGACCATCAATTTACACATGATTAACAGCTAATAATTGCTAATGATTCACAGCTCGTTCCTGATTCGTTCCTTAGTAACGACACCATATTTTTTTGAAGGTCAGTCGGTCTGTAAATTTCCTCTTTGAAGCCTCCAGTCCGACATTTTGACCATCTTCCTGTTTCAGAGTTAGAAGTGACCATATTTGGACGAGCGAGGGACAGTATGCCCCGCCCACCTATAGCAGAAGACTTGTCAATCAAACAGACAGACTTGAACTTCACCTAACATAGTTGAGCTATATTCACTGTTGGTTACTCGCTGTATGTTGATCATTCACCTTTTTTTTTTTATAGCATCATAACTAATCAATAACAAACTGATCAAACAAATTAACATTGATCAACATTGTGGTAAGAAGTACTAAAATAGGCAGAAACCACATTTCAGAAAAGTTTATTTTTGGTGTACTTTGATTTTTTTTAAATTTTGGCTTGTGTCCCATTTGCTAACATGGAGGGGGCGGGGCTTATAACCTATACAGAAACAAGCCACCAGGGGGCTAACCAAATATTTGTCAGCCATCTTTATTTAAACTTCTGTGAGCACATGTAAAAGTTGACTATAATTTCTGTATCTAACACCCTATTGGCTCTGGCACAGGAAGTGGCTGCTCTACATTTATACCTACAAAAGCTGTGATTGGCTCGGTGTGTATTTCCAGTGAACACCTGTTGGATCCAGTGAATAAAGCGTGACATGGGCAGAGTTCAGAGCTCCACAACCAGACCGGAGATAAAATTAAACCCAAGAAGAAGGCTGACTTTACAGCGTCACGTTTTGAATGTGCTCAGCTTCTATATGCAGGCGGCGGTGAGCGCTTTTGGCTGCTAGCTTCCTAGAAGAAGAGGACGGAAATAACCTCGGATTGGGTCGACGGGTCGACGGGTCTGTTTGCTGAGTCTGTTGGAGATCTTTGGCCTCTGCAGAGACACGAGCGTCTGCAAACACGTGGCTGCAGAGACCAACCTGCACACGCTTTAATGACTCCGCTCTTGTTCGTGACACATACCAGTTTAAAAAACGCTTTAGGACTGATTTTAGACCTGGTTTAGGGCTGATTTTAGACTTGGTTTAGGATTGAGTTTAGACCTGGTTTATGGCTGATTTTAGACCTGGTTTAGGGCTGATTTAGACTTGGTTTAGGGCTGATTTTAGACTTGGTTTAGGGCTGATTTTAGACCTGGTTTAGGACTGATTTTAGACTTGGTTTAGGACTGATTTTAGACTTGGTTTAGGACTGATTTTAGACCTGGTTTAGGACTGATTTTAGACTTGGTTTAGGACTGATTTTAGACTTGGTTTAGGGCTGATTTTAGACCTTGTTTAGGGCTGATTTTAGACTTGGTTTAGGGCTGATTTTAGACTTGGTTTAGGGCTGATTTTAGACCTGGTTTAGGGCTGATTTTAGACCTGGTTTAGGACTGATTTTAGACTTGGTTTAGGACTGATTTTAGACTTGGTTTAGGACTGATTTTAGACTTGGTTTAGGACTGATTTTAGACTTGGTTTAGGGCTGATTTTAGACCTGGTTTAGGACAGATTTTAGACTTGGTTTAGGACTGATTTTAGACTTGGTTTAGGACTGATTTTAGACCTTGTTTAGGGCTGATTTTAGACTTGGTTTAGGACTGATTTTAGACTTGGTTTAGGACTGATTTTAGACTTGGTTTAGGACAGATTTTGGGCCTAACATCTGATGCTCCTCTTTCTCCAGTCTCTTCTGTTTTTTTTTTTTTTTTTTTTTTTTTTTTTT
>NW_027210836.1:152500-220000 GCF_029030835.1 Brachyistius frenatus | reverse complement strand
CACACACACACACACACACACACACACACACACACACACACACACACACACACACACACACACACACCTGCAGCCTGTTACGTAACCGTGTACATCCAGAGAATCAGGAGGTCGGCGTTCCCCGGCAGCATTTCTCCGTGCTGTCATCATATCGTCCGTGTTGATCAATCCCATCAGAAGTTCATCCGTGTTCTCGCTTCACGCTGCGTTACGTAAGACGGAGAAGAAGTTCAGCCGACTTAAATCTTTAAACGATTTCCTTCAATTCAAACCGTTTATCGACTTCATCATTGGACGTTTATTAAACACGGTTTTCTTTCCGAGTCGTTCGACACGAATATCTGAGACGTTGTTGGAGGTTAAAATTTAAAACAAGCACCTGAAAGGTCCCAAATCTTCCTGCACTGAACAGGAAAACTGTGAATATCAACATCAGTGATGTCATCGTTGGTTTGTGAACGCTATACAGACACGCCCCCAAAAACAGGTCTTCTTGAATCTTCTTTTCTAATGAATGAGGGATTATTTTCAGATGGACCTCCAGAAAACTAAGAAGAAGGAGTGACTTTAGCTAACAACACCGAGATAACTGATGGACACATTTTATTCACTTTGGATTTGATGAGAGAAGTTGAATGGGAGTCTATGGAGCCGGAGGCTTTTTGGAGCCGACCTCTAGTGGCACTCGCTGGTATTGCAGCTGAAGACACTTCTGGATCAGAACCATTTTACAGACCTGAAGCTACGAACTCTTTTATATCAAGTCTGTAGTTTTATATCCAGTCTGTAGTTTTATATCCAGTCTGTAGATTTATATCCAGTCTGTAGTTTTATATCCAGTCTGTGGTTTTATATCCAGTCTGTAGATTTATATCCAGTCTGTAGTTTTATATCCAGTCTGTGTTTTATATCCAGTCTGTAGTTTTATATCCAGTCTGTGGTTTTATATCCAGTCTGTAGTTTTATATCCAGTCTGTAGTTTTATATCCAGTCTGTAGTTTTATATCCAGTCTGTGGTTTTATATCCAGTCTGTAGTTTTATATCCAGTCTGTGGTTTTATATCCAGTCTGTAGTTTTATATCCAGTCTGTGTTTTATATCCAGTCTGTGTTTTATATCCAGTCTGTGGTTTTATATCCAGTCTGTAGTTTTATATCCAGTCTGTGTTTTATATCCAGTCTGTAGTTTTATATCCAGTCTGTGATTTTATATCCAGTCTGTGGTTTTATATCCAGTCTGTAGTTTTATATCCAGTCTGTGGTTTTATATCCAGTCTGTAGTTTTATATCCAGTCTGTGTTTTATATCCAGTCTGTGTTTTATATCCAGTCTGTGTTTTATATCCAGTCTGTGGTTTTATATCCAGTCTGTGGTTTTATATCCAGTCTGTAGTTTTATATCCAGTCTGTGGTTTTATATCCAGTCTGTGTTTTATATCCAGTCTGTAGTTTTATATCCAGTCTGTGGTTTTATATCCAGTCTGTGTTTTATATCCAGTCTGTAGTTTTATATCCAGTCTGTGTTTTATATCCAGTCTGTAGTTTTATATCCAGTCTGTGGTTTTATATCCAGTCTGTAGTTTTATATCCAGTCTGTAGTTTTATATCCAGTCTGTGGTTTTATATCCAGTCTGTGGTTTTATATCCAGTCTGTAGTTTTATATCCAGTCTGTGTTTTATATCCAGTCTGTAGTTTTATATCCAGTCTGTGGTTTTATATCCAGTCTGTAGTTTTATATCCAGTCTGTGTTTTATATCCAGTCTGTAGTTTTATATCCAGTCTGTGGTTTTATATCCAGTCTGTGTTTTATATCCAGTCTGTGTTTTATATCCAGTCTGTGTTTTATATCCAGTCTGTAGTTTTATATCCAGTCTGTGTTTTATATCCAGTCTGTAGTTTTATATCCAGTCTGTAGTTTTATATCCAGTCTGTGTTTTATATCCAGTCTGTGGTTTTATATCCAGTCTGTAGTTTTATATCCAGTCTGTGTTTTATATCCAGTCTGTAGTTTTATATCCAGTCTGTAGTTTTATATCCAGTCTGTAGTTTTATATCCAGTCTGTGTTTTATATCCAGTCTGTAGTTTTATATCCAGTCTGTATTTTATATCCAGTCTGTAGTTTTATATCCAGTCTGTGTTTTATATCCAGTCTGTGTTTTATATCCAGTCTGTAGTTTTATATCCAGTCTGTAGTTTTATATCCAGTCTGTGGTTTTATATCCAGTCTGTGGTTTTATATCCAGTCTGTAGTTTTATATCCAGTCTGTAGTTTTATATCCAGTCTGTGTTTTATATCCATTCTGTAGTTTTATATCCAGTCTGTAGTTTTATATCCAGTCTGTGTTTTATATCCAGTCTGTAGTTTTATATCCAGTCTGTAGTTTTATATCCAGTCTGTGTTTTATATCCAGTCTGTAGTTTTATATCCAGTCTGTGTTTTATATCCAGTCTGTAGTTTTATATCCAGTCTGTAGTTTTATATCCAGTCTGTAGTTTTATATCCAGTCTGTACTTTTATATCCAGTCTGTAGTTTTATATCCAGTCTGTAGTTTTATATCCAGTCTGTGTTTTATATCCAGTCTGTAGTTTTATATCCAGTCTGTAGTTTTATATCCAGTCTGTGTTTTATATCCAGTCTGTAGTTTTATATCCAGTCTGTGTTTTATATCCAGTCTGTGTTTTATATCCAGTCTGTAGTTTTATATCCAGTCTGTAGTTTTATATCCAGTCTGTAGTTTTATATCCAGTCTGTGTTTTATATCCAGTCTGTAGTTTTATATCCAGTCTGTGTTTTATATCCAGTCTGTAGTTTTATATCTAGTCTGTGTTTTATATCCAGTCTGTGTTTTATATCTAGTCTGTGGTTTTATATCCAGTTTGTAGGTTTATATCCAGTCTGTGGTTTTATATCCAGTCTGTGGTTTTATATCCAGTCTGTAGTTTTATATCCAGTCTGTAGTTTTATATCCAGTCTGTGTTTTATATCCAGTCTGTAGTTTTATATCCAGTCTGTAGTTTTATATCCAGTCTGTGTTTTATATCCAGTCTGTAGTTTTATATCCAGTCTGTAGTTTTATATCCAGTCTGTAGTTTTATATCCAGTCTGTAGTTTTATATCCAGTCTGTAGTTTTATATCCAGTCTGTGTTTTATATCCAGTCTGTGTTTTATATCCAGTCTGTAGTTTTATATCCAGTCTGTAGTTTTATATCCAGTCTGTAGTTTTATATCCAGTCTGTGTTTTATATCCATTCTGTAGTTTTATATCCAGTTTGTAGGTTTATATCCAGTCTGTGTTTTATATCGAGTCTGTGTTTTATATCGAGTGTGTAGTTTTATATCCAGTCTGTGTTTTATATCCAGTCTGTGTTTTATATCCAGCCTGTGGGTTTCATATCCAGTCTGTAGTTTTATATCCAGTCTGTAGTTTTATATCCAGTCTGTAGTTTTATATCCAGTCTGTGTTTTATATCCATCCTGTGGGTTTCATATCCAGTCTGTAGTTTTATATCCAGTCTGTAGTTTTATATCCAGTCTGTGGTTTTATATCCAGTCTGTGGTTTTATATCCAGTCTGTAGTTTTATATCCAGTCTGTAGTTTTATATCCAGTCTGTGTTTTATATCCAGTCTGTAGTTTTATATCCAGTCTGTAGTTTTATATCCAGTCTGTGTTTTATATCCAGTCTGTAGTTTTATATCCAGTCTGTGTTTTATATCCAGTCTGTAGTTTTATATCCAGTCTGTGTTTTATATCCAGCCTGTGGGTTTCATATCCAGTCTGTAGTTTTATATCCAGTCTGTAGTTTTATATCCAGTCTGTACTTTTATATCCAGTCTGTAGTTTTATATCCAGTCTGTAGTTTTATATCTAGTCTGTGTTTTATATTGAGTCTGTAGTTTTATATCCATTCTGTAGTTTTATATCCAGTCTGTGTTTTATATCCAGTCTGTAGTTTTATATCCAGTCTGTAGTTTTATATCCAGTCTGTGTTTTATATCCAGTCTGTAGTTTTATATCCAGTCTGTAGTTTTATATCCAGTCTGTGTTTTATATCCAGCCTGTTGGTTTCATATCCAGTCTGTAGTTTTATATCCAGTCTGTGTTTTATATCCAGTCTGTAGTTTTATATCCAGTCTGTGTTTTATATCCAGTCTGTGTTTTATATCTAGTCTGTGGTTTTATATCCAGTTTGTAGGTTTATATCCAGTCTGTGGTTTTATATCCAGTCTGTGGTTTTATATCCAGTCTGTAGTTTTATATCCAGTCTGTAGTTTTATATCCAGTCTGTGTTTTATATCCAGTCTGTAGTTTTATATCCAGTCTGTAGTTTTATATCCAGTCTGGGTTTTATATCCAGTCTGTAGTTTTATATCCAGTCTGTAGTTTTATATCCAGTCTGAGTTTTATATCCATTCTGTAGTTTTATATCCAGTTTGTAGGTTTATATCCAGTCTGTGTTTTATATCCAGTCTGTGTTTTATATCGAGTCTGTAGTTTTATATCCATTCTGTAGTTTTATATCCAGTCTGTAGTTTTATATCCAGTCTGTGTTTTATATCCATTCTGTAGTTTTATATCTAGTTTGTAGGTTTATATCCAGTCTTTGTTTTATATCCAGTCTGTGTTTTATATCGAGTCTGTAGTTTTATATCCATTCTGTAGTTTTATATCCAGTCTGTAGTTTTATATCCAGTCTGTGTTTTATATCCAGCCTGTGGGTTTCATATCCAGTCTGTGGGTTTCATATCCAGTCTGTAGTTTTATATCCAGTCTGTAGTTTTATATCCAGTCTGTGTTTTATATCCATCCTGTGGGTTTCATATCCAGTCTGTAGTTTTATATCCAGTCTGTAGTTTTATATCCAGTCTGTGTTTTATATCCAGTCTGTAGTTTTATATCCAGTCTGTAGTTTTATATCCAGTCTGGGTTTTATATCCAGTCTGTAGTTTTATATCCAGTCTGTGTTTTATATCCATTCTGTAGTTTTATATCCAGTTTGTAGGTTTATATCCAGTCTGTGTTTTATATCCAGTCTGTGTTTTATATCGAGTCTGTAGTTTTATATCCATTCTGTAGTTTTATATCCAGTCTGTAGTTTTATATCCAGTCTGTGTTTTATATCCATTCTGTAGTTTTATATCTAGTTTGTAGGTTTATATCCAGTCTGTGTTTTATATCCAGTCTGTGTTTTATATCGAGTCTGTAGTTTTATATCCATTCTGTAGTTTTATATCCAGTCTGTAGTTTTATATCCAGTCTGTGTTTTATATCCAGCCTGTGGGTTTCATATCCAGTCTGTGGGTTTCATATCCAGTCTGTAGTTTTATATCCAGTCTGTAGTTTTATATCCAGTCTGTGTTTTATATCCAGCCTGTGGGTTTCATATCCAGTCTGTAGTTTTATATCCAGTCTGTAGTTTTATATCCAGTCTGTAGTTTTATATCCAGTCTGTGTTTTATATCCAGTCTGTAGTTTTATATCCAGCCTGTGGGTTTCATATCCAGTCTGTAGTTTTATATCCAGTCTGTAGTTTTATATCCAGTCTGTAGTTTTATATCCAGTCTGTGTTTTATATCCAGTCTGTAGTTTTATATCCAGCCTGTGGGTTTCATATCCAGTCTGTAGTTTTATATCCAGTCTGTAGTTTTATATCCAGTCTGTGTTTTATATCCAGTCTGTAGTTTTATATCCAGTCTGTAGTTAGAAGACATGACTTCTTCTTTAATGTTGGACTGAAGGCAGACTGGACATTACAGTGACTCACTATCACCTCCTGTGGTTTAAAGTGGTTTTACGAGACAGGGAGAGACAGGGCTAGCTGGTTAGCATGCTAACATCAGTGGATGTCTCCACAATACAATACAAAGATATCTTTTCACAAAACGTCGGCACAGTCTTTCTTCCCATTCTGATGATAATTGTATTTCGGTTTTGTTTTTTTTGGATAAAAATCTTACATAATGCACATTTAAATCCTGTGTTGTTCCAGTTTCTGATTAGTGAAGCGTCGTCTGAATAAATCACCGACATCTGGTTCAATAGTTTGCTCTGGTTGGTCCCTCTTTCCATGACAATTTGTTTCCTTGTCAAAGTCACTCAGGTCTTTTCTCCTTCATCCAACATGACCTACTGTCTAACATAGACCTCAACATGTGCCATATTAATGAGATAATAATCATTATTTGCTTCGTCTTAATGTTTATTTTGATGCCTAATAGCAGGACTTTTATTCGTGCACTGGTGGCAGCTCAGTTCATGTGTTGGAAATGTGCAGAGAATAAATGGCAAATACAAACTGGTTTATTCAGAATGTTTTCGTGGCAGCAGTTTGGTTTCTTGGCTGAAAGACTTTCTTCTTAATGGTTGATCTTTCTGTTATTGAATCACGATTCAGTTCATTGTGTTCTGAAGTTGTGTAACATCCTGTCTGTGATCACACATCCACATCGAGAGACTTTTAATGAGACCCTCAGGGTCTTTCTTTTCCTCCAGTTGTTGGTCATTATGTTACAAATAAACTGCGTCTCAGCAGAATCACTGAGACGCAGTTTGTGTGTCCAACATGGCGGCGAGACGCTCGGTCGGTCCGGCTCCTCTGAACGAGCTCCTGTTTCAGAGCTGAAAAGCCTCCATTCATCCAAACTCTGTCCTCTGTCTGCCATATGTACACACACACACACACACACACACACACACACACACACACACACACACACACACACACACACACACACACACACACACACACACACACACACTAAAGCTGTTTGTGAGGACAGACACAGCCGCCTGGAGGACAGACTGAGCTCTGGGTGACGGACTGCCTGTGTTTGGGTGTGTTTAACCCCCCCCCCCCCCCGCCCCGCCCCGGGGCTGAGGTGATGCAGAGGAGCAGCTGCAGCTCAGATTCCAGCTGAATTATGTAGTTGGCCTGAATCAGAGAGACCCCCCTCCCCCATCTTCGTCACACTGACTGTGTCCATAGGGAGCCTTTTATTCTGCTGATAATCAGACTGACTTCCAGCTCAATTACAATTGAAAGGCCTCCTGTAAACACCCCCACCAAGCTTTCACAGCAACATCCAGTTTTAATCCAGTTTATCTAACAGACAGATAAAGAGCTCAGGAAGATATTCTGACTCCTCTAAACTCCAACTTGTACCCTTATTGACTCAAACTGAAGCTCCACAGAAGATATTACACTGTTTTCACAGGTTGTTTGAGTAAAATCAGTGGAATGCACCTTTGATTTACACTAATCCAACACATTGAAGGTGTTTATATAAATCTTTTAACTAACTTTAAACTCCCGAGATGAAAATGTTTTCTGTAAATACAGTTATTTATATGTGAATCTGCTCCATGGAGCTCTCTGTGTGTTTACTTAGGCTGCACATATATCATTTATTCCTGTTTATTAAGACAGTGGCTGGATATTGTTTGTCTTTTTAAAGCCTTGTCTCTGAATTTGATTATTTCTTGGATTGAAAGTGTTCTCCATGTTTTCTTGCTGCCATTGACTCCTCCCTCCTCCCTGTGCACACTCAGCCCTGCAGGTGGTTGTTGCTGTGTCTCACCTCCTAATGTCCCTTTAAACATACTAACCTAAACACTAGGACAGCGACACACTCCTCCATCTGCAGGCAGACGACCCTGTAGTGGACCAGTACAAGTCTCAGACTGTAAAACAGGTGGACGAGCAGTCTCCACTGTTCAGGCTGATTATTATACTCAATAAAATTATTGCTGTAGAAGCCACAGAAGCTAAAAATCCAGATCTGATCTGTGTTCTGCAGGAACAACTTACAAACTGTGTCCTCTCAGCCGATTCATTTTA
This sequence comes from Brachyistius frenatus, assembly GCF_029030835.1. Taxonomy (NCBI): domain Eukaryota; kingdom Metazoa; phylum Chordata; class Actinopteri; family Embiotocidae; genus Brachyistius; species Brachyistius frenatus. Next base: position 212,161 of record NW_027210836.1, on the reverse strand, counting down.
ACCCGTTCAAGAAAATGTTTTAGTTTGATGGGTAGTTCCAGTGTGTGTCTGAGTTTACAGCAACATCAAGAGGAAACAGTAAAGACGGCGAATGATGTCATTTTAAGGCAGTTTAACAAGCAGAACTCAGTCAAACAATGAGACTGCAGGAGTTCAGCTCTTTACTCCTTCAGCATGAACTGATTCCATCATTCAATTATACAAAATCAATTTCAGTTCATTAAAATGCTGTTTTTCACAAATAAGGTAGAGTGGAAGAGTTGACCAGGCAGAACCTGAGATCAGACACAACATCTGTCCTGGTTTTAATGAGAAATTAAGCTTTTTGAAGTATTTTTAGTTTGGTTTTAGAGTAAACATGTATAAGAACATAAAAAAAACAGCTGACTTCAAATGTTCTCTGAGTAAAGTTTTCTGAATTAAGCTTCAAAGACAAGAAAAGGGTTATAAAATAAATAAATAATGCTCTACAAATGACAAAATTACAGTACATAATCTACTTTTTGAAAAGATTTTTAAGTGTGTGTTTGTGTGTGTGTTTGTGTGTGTTTGTGTGTGTCTGTGTGTGTGTGTGTGTGTGTGTGTGTGTGTGTGTGTGTGTGTGTGTGTGTGTGTGTGTGTGTGTGTGTGTGTGTGTGTTTGTGTGTGTCTGTGTGTGTGTGTGTGTGTGTGTGTGTGTGTGTGTGTGTGTGTGTGTGTGTGTGTGTGTGTGTGTGTGTGTGTGTGTGTGTGTGTGTGTTTACGGAGACAGATGCTACACACACTGATATGTTATTCATGCAGAGACACACATCTGCCCTGCCCTCTCTCCACCCCGACACTTCCTTTCATCTCCACTTCTTCATCACTCTTCATCCCTCACTTCGTCCTCTGTTCTCCTCCTTTTCATCTCGTCCATCCAAGCACACACACACACACACACACACACACACACACACACACACACACACACACACACACACACACACACACACACACACACACACACACACACACACACACACACACACACACACACACGTACTTCTTGCTCAACATTCACCGTACACTTAAGGATGCAAATATTATATCTAACTGATTGAAAGAGGTTCAAGCCATTTCTTTGTGTGTGTGTGTGTACATTATACTCCAATCTGATTGGACAGTTGTTTCCTTGTTAAATGCAATACATGATGTGAAACAGCAGCTGATCACCATCACAGGTGGGTTTGCTGCAACCATCCACCATCAGTGATGTCACCAACCTTCAGTGATGTCATCAACCATCAGTGATGTCATCCACCATCAGTGATGTCATCGTTGGTTCATGAACGTTATGAATCCTCCAGTTCAGATTCTGTCCGTCACCATCTTGCTAGTTCGGAGCGGTTTGGAGCAGGAAGTGACCATATTTGGACGAGCTGGGGGAGGAGCCAGCGGTGGGTCTGACCGATCTGATTGGAAACCTGATGATACTACGTCCCGCCCACCGATAGCTGTAACCTGACTGCACCACAGACCTGTCAATCAAACAGACACGCCCCCAAAAACAGGTCTTCTTGAATCTTCTTTTCTAATGAATGAGGGATTATTTTCAGATGGACCTCCAGAAAACTAAGAAGAAGGAGTGACTTTAGCTAACAACACCGAGATAACTGATGGACACATTTTATTCACTTTGGATTTGATGAGAGAAGTTGAATGGGAGTCTATGGAGCCGGAGGCTTTTTGGAGCCGACCTCTAGTGGCACTCGCTGGTATTGCCGCCCTTCCTCTGGAACTATGAAGAGATGTCTGTCTTCAGTCCGACCAATCAGAAGCAGCGGTTTGGTGTGTGTCTGTTTGTGGTTCCTTTCCTTCCCTCTGTGGATGATGAGTGTTTGTGTGTGTCTCCTGCAGGTTTTGGTGGAGTTGTGTTCCATCGTTCCCATGGTGATCTGTGTGTGTTGGTTGTTCACTCTTTGAGGAGCCTCAGGTGTGAACACAGCAGGTGTTCTCCTGACGACTACCTGGAGTGACATCACTGGATGAGGTGTGTTACATGTCCCAGTGACACACACTGCTGGATCCCAGCTGTTCAGTGGATGAGAAGGGAGGCAGGTTATTTGCATATTCATACATGTGCTCATACTGAATGGTGTCGGGTTACATCTGAACCACCTGAAGGCGGCAGGATTGTTTTTCTTTCTAAAGAGGTTTATTTTCGAGGAACACTCATGAATGTGGAGCCGTGTGATTCGTATCTTTGAGCAGAATAAAACGTGACCACAACAGGTCCAGAGTCTAATGTCTTGTGTTAATGTCTCCTGTGGAGGCTCAGTCAGAACTGAAATAAAGAAACACAACCAGCTGTTTGATTACAGCTTCTGGCTCTGAATGCTGGAGCAGCTGATCCTGTTGTCATGTGATGTCCCTCCTGTTGTTGATGTCCCTCCTGTTCTCATGTGATGTCCCTCCTGTTGTTGATTTCCCTCCTGTTGTTGATGTCCTTCCTGTTTTTGATGTCCCTCCTGTTGTTGATGTCCCTCCTAATGCTGATGTCCCTCCTGTTGTTGATGTCCCTCCTGTTGTTGATGTCCCTCCTGTTGTTGATGTCCTTCCTAATGCTGATGTCCCTCCTGTTGTTGATGTCCCTCCTGTTGTTGATGTCCCTCCTGTTGTTGATGTCCTTCCTAATGTTGATGTCCCTCCTAATGCTGATGTCCCTCCTGTTGTTGATGTCCCTCCTAATGTTGATGTCCCTCCTGTTGCTGATGTCCTTCCTAATGTTGATGTCCCTCCTAATGCTGATGTCCCTCCTGTTGTTGATGTCCTTCCTGTTGTTGATGTCCCTCCTGTTGTTGATGTCCCTCCTGTTGTTGATGTCCCTCCTAATGCTGATGTCCCTCCTGTTGTTGATGTCCCTCCTAATGTTGATGTCCCTCCTGTTGTTGATGTCCTTCCTAATGTTGATGTCCCTCCTAATGCTGATGTCCCTCCTGTTGTTGATGTCCCTCCTGTTGTTGATGTCCTTCCTGTTGTTGATGTCCCTCCTGTTGTTGATGTCCCTCCTAATGTTGATGTCCCTCCTGTTGTTGATGTCCCTCCTAATGTTGATGTCCCTCATGTTGTTGATGTTCCTCCTGTTGTTGATGTCCCTCCTGTTGTTGATGTCCTTCCTGTTGTTGATGTCCCACCTGTTGTTGATGTCCCTCCTGTTGTTGATGTCCCTCCTAATGCTGATGTCCCTCCTGTTGTTGATGTCCCTCCTAATGTTGATGTCCCTCATGTTGTTGATGTCCTTCCTGTTGTTGATGTCCCTCCTGTTGTTGATGTCCTTCCTGTTGATGATGTCCCTCCTGTTGTTGATGTCCTTCCTGTTGTTGATGTCCCTCCTGATGTTGATGTCCTTCCTGTTGTTGATGTCCCTCCTAATGTTGATGTCCTTCCTGTTGTTGATGTTCCTCCTGTTGTTGATGTCCCTCCTGTTGTTGATGTCCTTCCTGTTGTTGATGTCCCACCTGTTGTTGATGTCCCTCCTGTTGTTGATGTCCCTCCTAATGCTGATGTCCCTCCTGTTGTTGATGTCCCTCCTAATGTTGATGTCCCTCATGTTGTTGATGTCCTTCCTGTTGTTGATGTCCCTCCTGTTGTTGATGTCCTTCCTGTTGATGATGTCCCTCCTGTTGTTGATGTCCTTCCTGTTGTTGATGTCCCTCCTGATGTTGATGTCCTTCCTGTTGTTGATGTCCCTCCTAATGTTGATGTCCCTCCTGTTGTTGATGTCCCTCCTGTTGTTGATGTCCCTCCTGTTGTTGATGTCCCTCCTGTTGTTGATGTCCTTCCTGTTGTTGATGTCCTTCCTGTTGTTGATGTCCCTCCTGTTGTTGATGTCCCTCCTGTTGTTGATGTCCTTCCTGTTGTTGATGTCCCTCCTGTTGTTGATGTCCCTCCTGTTGTTGATGTCCCTCCTGTTGTTGATGTCCCTCTTCTTCCATCTTTCTGACAGTTTATGACTGCTAATGTTTGTGTGGGAGTTGCTGAGATATCACATGAATGTTGCTCCTCCTCCTCCTCCGTCCCCCCTGCTGCTCCTCCACACACACAAACCCCCAGCTGGAGCTGTCGATCACCTTTATGGAGAAGCAGCAGTATATTTTAGAAGATATACAACCGATACTCGGAATTACAGCTCAGACAGGAAGATAACAGTTTAGTCTGCAGTCTGTCCTGAAATGTAGCAGAATGTGTGTCTTTGACAGACTGGATATAAAAACGTTTGTCGCTTCAGATCCAGAAGTGTCTTCAGCTTCAATACCAGCGAGTGCCACTAGAGGTCGGCTCCAAAAAGCCTCCGGCTCCATAGACTCCCATTCAACTTCTCTCATCAAATCCAAAGTGAATAAAATGTGTCCATCAGTTATCTCGGTGTTGTTAGCTAAAGTCACTCCTTCTTCTTAGTTTTCTGGAGGTCCATCTGAAAATAATCCCTCATTCATTAGAAAAGAAGATTCAAGAAGACCTGTTTTTGGGGGCGTGTCTGTTTGATTGACAGGTCTGTGGTGCAGTCAGGTTACAGCTATCGGTGGGCGGGACGTAGTATCGTCAGGTTTCTGATCAGATCGGTCAGATCCACCGCTGGCTCCTCCCCCAGCTCGTCCAAATATGGTCACTTCCTGCTCCAAACCGCTCCGAACTAACAAGATGGTGACGGAGAGAATCTGAACTGGAGGATTCATAACGTTCATGAACCAACGATGACATCACTGGTGGTTGATGACATCACTGATGGTGGATGGTTGATGGTTGATGTTGGCTCAGACATGATGATTACAGTTGTTGACCACCATCACACCTTCTAACCACCATCATGTTACCATGTCCTCCAACATCCACCTTTTAAAACCATTAAATGTTGGACACGTGGACCTCAAGTTAAAATCCTGTTCCCTGATCTCTGCATGTTATTGGCTGTGTGTTGTATCCCTGACGTGTTTCAGAGGCAGCTGCAGGATATTGAACAGTTTTGTGGGCTTTTTATAGCTCTGGTCTCCAACTGTTCCTGAAGAACATTCAACAGTTTGGATTCCAACCATTTTTACAGCTTTTATCGTTCTGTCTGCTGTGAACTAAAATTGAAACACACCTGCCGTCACAGACACCTGATGAGCAGCAGGTCAGGTGGTACATCTCACTGTAGTATAGCAACATGATGGACTGCACAAGCAATCTCTGAACTGTGTGTGTGTGTGTGTGTGTGTGTGTGTGTGTGTGTGTGTGTGTGTGTGTGTGTGTGTGTGTGTGTGTGTGTGTGTGTGTGTGTGTGTGTGTGTGTGTGTGTGTGTGTGTGTGTTGCAGGTGTCTGGGATCGTGGGCCGGGCGGACGTCTTGGCCGGGCTGCTGTTCCTGCTGACATTCCTCTCCTATGTTTGGTAAGATGACACGCCACCACACACACACACACACACACACCACACACACACACACACACACACACACACACACACACCACACACACGAGTAGAATCCATCAGCGTGCCTGACAGACTGATGAAGACGAGCTGGCCATGCAGATGATGATGATGAGGATAAGGAGGATGATGATGAAGGTGAAGATAATAATGATGATGGTGGTGTTCTGGTTGAATTCACACCACCAACAGGACCTGTGAAATGACACTCTGCTGCTGGAGTGACGCTCATCCACTGATTTCTGGAATTGAGGAAATACAATTTTCAGTTTATTTGATCCAGTTAAAATTCAAGAACATATTTTATCAGATTTATTCAAGAGGGTCAATAAAAACAAAAGGAACAGTCCCATTTATCATAATTACATTTAAGATGTATTAACTGATTCACTCAGAGTGTCGTTATGATCTGCTATCATTTGTGTCGTCAGTTACTACAGTACAGGTCAATAGAAACTGAACACTTCCTGTATTTTTCAAAATAAAAGCCCTATAGCCTTTTATGACAGAAACCCCTCATAAAAAGGCTTTTATTGTGAAACATTTTTGGGAACATGTTGTGCCTGAAGTCAGACAATCACACTTTATATTTTATATTATATATTTGAGATATTTTATATATATTTTATATTACATATTTTATATTATATATTTCATATTTGATATTATATAGTATATATTTTACATTATATATTATACATTTTATATTATATATTTTACATTATACATTTTACATTAAATATTATACATTTTATATTATATATTTTATATTTTATGTTATATATTTTATATTATATATTTTATATTTAATATTATATATTTTATATTATATATTTTATATTTTATATTTTATATTTTATATTATATATTTTATATTTTATATTTTATATTATATATTTTATATTTTATATTATATATTTTATATTTTATATTATACTCCAGAACATCCTTCAAACAGCTTCACACTGCAGCAGCACATCAACGGAGCGACTGCTGAAGGTTGTCTTGGTGGAACCGAAGCTGTGTTTCCTCCGATGTGTATCAGTTTATCAAAGCCGGGAGTTGTCGGTTCAATTTTCAGAATTGTGTCTCCAGTTGAAACACTTTCTCTGTTTTAGCCAACGCTGTTTTAAAAGACGTTGTTGGTAGTTTACCGTCAGCTTAATGACTAATTAGAATGTGTCCTGATGTCCGTCTGTCCTCCCGTCCTCCAGGAGCGTGGCCCCGTGTGTTTCCGAGGCCTCTCTGCCCTCCACGGTGTGGGCCGGCTCGCTGCTCGTCAGCCTGGTTCTGGGGACGTGTGCGATGCTGGTGAAGGAGACGGGCATCACCGTGTTCGCGGTGTGTCTTCTGTACGACGCGCTGGTCCTCTGCCGCCGGCCGCTCGTTTGGTGAGGCTCTCATTTCTTTCTTATCTCCATGTTTGCGGGCTGCGGCTCGCTGGGCGGGAACGCCGGGGTTCTGCTGGGTTTTATATTTACACAGTTCACGGTTTCCTCCGGAGAGCTGCCGGCTGCAGACACACAGTTTGTTCAGCAGACAAAGTGCTTTTTCTACCAGAAAGAGCTGGAATATAAAGTGCTCTGTGGTTGTGATATTGATGTGGAAGGGTGCATTTATTTCATCAGTATTTATATCTACAGCTGGATGCACGTTCAGGTTAAAGGACGAGATTTAAAACATCCTTTTACTCTGGAACTGGAGCTCCGTTTTCTAGCTGCAGGAGCTCTTCTTCAGTTTTCCTCCTTTTATCTGACAGATCTCCAGTTTTCTGAGATGTGACCTCGACTGGCTGGAAACTTCCCTTTTAAAATCCAGAAAGTGTTGTTGATGATCTGAGACGTCATCAGTCCACAGACAGACTCAGCTTTAGAGCTTCGGTCCTGGATCACAGCGTTAAAAGAGTTTAATCTCAGCTTTGTGAAAGTACATTTCAACCTCGTGATTTTAATATTGAGCTTAGACACCTGAATGATGTCATCAGATGGGGCTCTGGCTCCGGGTCGGACGCTCCTGTTCACTTCTTGGGTTCTCTTCTTTTAAGTTCACAAGCTTTCATTGTCATGTTCCTGAAGCTGTGCAGCGTCACAGGTAAACATGAAGATCCTTATTCTGGAGTCCTCTTTTTTAAATTGTATTCACTGTAATAATGAAGAGAGGATGACCTGCAGCTGGACTTCAACCCGGGTTCTGATCCATGTCTGACCAGGTGAGCTGCTGTGTGTGTTGGTGTGTGACTGAGGCGTCCTCTCTGTATTTTTTTATTTTTTTTTATTCATTTGTACAGTTTGACTACCAGTGAAGATTAATCTGATAATAATTATTGATTATTATAGTGATTATTACCATTGCCAGTTTTCCAGTAGTGATTGACAGCTGTCAGCTCCTCCTCTTCTTCATGTTGAACTGACAGACTGCTGTGATGTCACCAGATCACAGGACTGTGTTTCCTTCATGGACACACACTGACTGCAGCTGCTTGACCCTTCCTGTTGTTTTTTTTATTTTTTTTATTTTGATACACTTTATTAATCCCAGAGGGGAAATGTCTTCACTACAGCAGGGGGGTCTCTCAGGGGGGAGATGCTGCAGCAGGCTGCCACTAGCGCGGCGCCAGGTAACCTGACCTGAGGTGCATGTTTTTGGATGATGGGAGGAAGCCGGAGAACCCGGAGAGAACCCACGCAAACACAGGGAGAACATGCAAACACCTTGTGTGTGTGTGTGTGTGTGTGTGTGTGTGTGTGTGTGTGTGTGTGTGTGTGTGTGTGTGTGTGTGTGTGTGTGTGTGTGTGTGTGTGTGTGTGTGTGTGTGCGTGCGTGTGTGTGTGTGTGTGTGTGTGTGTGTGTGTGTGTGTGCGTGCGTGTGTGTGTGTATGTGTATGTGTGTGTGTGTGTGTGTGTGCGTCCATGTATGTGTGTGTGTGTGTGTGTGTGCGTCTATGTGTGTGCGTGCGTGCGTGTGTGTGTGTGTGCGTGTGTGTGTGTGTGTGTGCGTGCGCGCACATACGTCTGTGCGTGTGTGTGCGTCTATGTGTGTGTGTGTGTGTGTGTTTGTGTGTGTGTGCGTGTATGTGCGTGTGTGTGTGTGTGTGTGTGTGTGTGTGTGTGTGTGTGTGTGTGTGTGTGTGTGTGTGTGTGTGTGTGTGTGTGTGTGTGTGTGTGTGTGTGTGTGTGTGTGTGTGTGTGTGTGTGTGTGTGTGTGTGTGTGTGTGTGTGTGTGTGTGTGTGTGTGTGTGTGTGTGTGTGTGTGTATGTCCTTCAGTGAGTGACACCATGTGAAAGTACGGTTAAAACATGGTTAAAAGGCGTCACGGTGTCTCACAGCAGAAAGAAGTTCGGACCGTGTCCATCCATGTTGTATGCTCTCTCCTTGGTCACATGACTTCACTGCCAGCTGCTCTGGTGAGTTGATACTCCTGGAACAGTGATTGCAGATGTTCACTGGATGCTACCCGCTGCTCCTTGTGTGTATTTTGGTGCAACATCCCACAGACTGGATATAAAACTACAGGCTGGATATAAAACTACAGGCTGGATATAAAACTACAGACTGGATATAAAACTACAGGCTGGATATAAAACTACAGACTGGATATAAAACTACAGGCTGGATATAAAACTACAGGCTGGATATAAAACTACAGACTGGATATAAAACTACAGGCTGGATATAAAACTACAGGCTGGATATAAAACTACAGATTGGATATAAAACTACAGACTAGGTATAAAACTACAGATTGGATATAAAACTACATACTCGATATAAAACTACAGACTGGATATAAAACTACAGACTGGATATAAAACTACAGACTAGATATAAAACTACAGACTGAATATAAAACTACAGACTGGATATAAAACACAGACTGAATATAAAACACAGACTGGATATAAAACACAGACTGAATATAAAACTACAGACTGGATATAAAACCACAGACTGGATATAAAACTATAGACTGGATATAAAACACAGACTGGATATAAAACTACAGACTGGATATAAAACACAGACTGGATATAAAACTACAGACTGGATATAAAACCACAGACTGGATATAAAACTACAGACTGGATATAAAACACAGACTGGATATAAAACTACAGACTGGATATAAAACACAGACTGGATATAAAACTACAGACTGGATATAAAACACAGACTGGATATAAAACTACAGACTGGATATAAAACTACAGACTGGATATAAAACTACAGACTGGATATAAAACTACAGGCTGGATATAAAACTACAGACTGGATATAAAACTACAGACTGGATATTCCAGTTATCTCGGTGTTGTTAGCGAAAGTCACCTTTCACCAGGCCTGCGGTGCAGTCAGGTTACAGCTATCGGTGGGCGGGACGTAGTGTGTACGTACAGTGTGTACACACGTAATGTGGTCCCATTCTGGCCTGATAGAGGATTCCAGCTGCTCAACAGTTCAGGGTCTCCTTTGTTGTATTGTTTATGTCCTGATGCTCCAGATGTTTTCAATGATTGACAGGTCTGGACTGCAGGAGGCCAGTTTATCAGCGGACTCTTCTACTAGAGAACCATGCTGTTGGAATACGTGCAGAATGTGGTTGGACGTTGTTCTGCTGAAATAAACAAGACCTTCCCTGAAAGAGACGTTGTCTGGATGGCAGCATATGTTGCTCCAAAACCTGAATATATCATTCAGCATTAATGCTTCCTTCCAGATGTTCAAGCTACCCATGCCATGTGCACTAATGCATCCCTGTACCATCACAGATGCTGGCTTTAGAACTGAGCTGATAACAAGCTGGATGGTCCCTCTCCTCTTTAACCTGGAGGATGCAGCGTCCATGATTTCCAAACAGAATCTCAGATTGTGATCCATCAGACCTCAGGACAGTTGTCCACTTCACCTCAGTCCATCTTCAATGATCTCGGTTTCAACACTTGATATGTTGTCTTTGGTCTATTTTCAGTTAGATATGAGTTTGTGTGATTTTTAAATCATTGCTTTCTGTTTTTATTTACATTTCACACGGTGTCACAACTTTTTTGGAAACTCGGTTGTGTTTTATTCTTGAGAACTCGTGACTTTTCCTCCTGACAGTATTCAGTTTATGAGTGCCTGAACTGTTACAGTAAGAATTAGGCCCAGTTGGTAGCGTGTGTGTGTGTGTGTGTGTGTGTGTGTGTGTGTGTGTGTGTGTGTGTGTGTGTGCGTGCGTGCGTGCGTGCGTGCGTGCGTGCGTGCGTGTGTCTCTCGTCTCTGCTCTGTCTTGTTTGTGTCTTCCTGTAAACTGCTGCCAGCCGCTATGATAACCCTTCATACTGCAGGAGTCTCTCTCTCTCTCTCACACACACACACACACACACACACACACACACACACACACACACACACACACACACACACACACACACACACACACACACACACACACACACACACACACACACACACACGCACACGGAGCAGTAAGCCTGTGTAATAGCAGCAGTGGCGGTGTAAAGTTGGCAGAGGGCTGATAATGTGGTGCTGCAGACGGCATCCAGCCTGTGAGGAGGGATACGGAGGTCTCTGCAGGATTTAGACCTTTCAGAGTGTTTATCTCCTGACAAACAAACTGCTCACTCTGTTCCTGCCTCACACAAAATTACAGGTGCAGTCAGGTGAGGGAGGGTTTACTGAAGCTGCCTTTTGACGCCGGGATAATTCTCATGTTCTAGTTCAAAAATACAGATATCAGGCAGATAAATAAGTAGTTTTAATGTTGGAAATCAACAGTGTGAGTTTACAGATGAATTGAAGTATTTGTATTTCTCTGCAGATGATCGTATTTCATTGTGTGGTGCGTCAGTCTGAGCTGACTGAGTACCCATCCTGATATTCTCCATATTGTGTCTGTCCAGTTTATGATGATGGGGTTTTACAGCTGTGGGCGTGTTGTGGTGGAACCGACTGTAAATGTAAATAAAAACAGAATGCATTGATTTGTAAATCACATAAACCCATATTTAATTTAAAATAGACCAAAGACAACATATCAAATGTTGGAACAGAGACATTTTATTGTTTTATAAAAATATTTTCTTATTTTTAATTTGATGGCAGCAACATGTGTCTAAAACGTTGAGACAGATTCAACTAAACAGTGGAAAAGTTGTGTAAATGGGAAACACCTGGTGCTCACCTGTTCTAACAGCTGATTGGTTCAACAAACACCTTCTTTAGAAACTTTTCATTTGTCTTGATTTGAAGAGTCGATTGAATTTTGAAAGTTTATTCTGTAATGAGAATAAATCTTGTTGGTTGAATACATTCAGATTACAGATCAATACATGTTTATTAACATGGCACTGAGTTCATTATGGAAGCATTTAACAACATAAAAACGTCTGTAGTCTTCTGAAATATTTAATATTTATCGCAGGAAAAAGGATTTGTGGAGGATTGCATCCAAGAAGCAAAAACAGGTCGAAGAAATGTCCAGAAGGAAAAATGAGAAATCAGATCAATTATTGTCAAACCCGGAGATCCTTCTGCAGACAGACGGGTTCATACATCAACTCATGTCTGTGTATTTCTGTTAGTTACATTATGGGATGCATCAGGTTAACATACTGTACTGTCAGACGCTGCTGGTGAGTGTGTTAGAGTGAATTGAGGATAAAATGGAGGCGCTCCTGTCTGTCGCTTTCTGTGTTTACATGTTGGAGGATAATTTGATGAGAGGCAGGTTAACCTCTCCAACCCCAAACACTCTCTGGCAGCTTCACACCGTCTCGTTGTGCTGCCAAACTCGTCTCCGAGCTGCACGACGGAGGACAGTTTCACATTTATAGGGGATCTGAGTTCCTGAATATGCCAAGCATGTCAGGATGCATTATGGGAAAATCTGGTAAAAATGTCCTGAAGACAGCTCAGATATTCTGACGTGATGGTGCGACTGTGAAACATCCTGAATCGGTCCGTCTGCTGTAGGCTGAGAAAAGCTGAAGGAAACCTTCCAAACAAATGAACCTTGTTTAAACCCTCAGCTCCTGTCACAGCTCCTTTCTTCTTCATCTCTACATGTCATCACAGGCTGCACAGAAATACCTTCAGCTGGCGTGGGAGAGCTCATAAACTGTACAGATATGTTGTCACGGCCTTTGATTTGACTTTTTGGGGATAATGTCTGGAGTTCCTGCCGCTGTTGGAGCGGATGGTCATGAAGCTCAGAGGGTGAATCTCACTCTCATCTTATTTCAGTGATCTCCAAAACCTTATGTAAACCAGCAGCTTGTTTTTTATGGTTTTAAAGGTGCAATCTGGAGGGTTTTTAGTTTAAAACATTCAAAAATGAGCCGCAATTATCGAACGGCTGTGAAGGAATCGTAGAGTTGGCATCATGTCACTCACTGAGACTCCTACTGAAGTTAGCATGCTAACTAGCCACACCACATAGATGTTAAGAAAGGTTATAGACTTTAAATTCACAGAAGGGCATCTTTAAGTTTTACATGCTGCACCTTTAATCCGATGTTAAACTTGTCAAAGTTACTGAGAGGAGCATGTCGTGCTGAATCAACAGTATGTGAAGGATTCGTGACTGTGAGTCGGAGGCGGTGATTTCTGACGCTTGTTGTTCGGATGGGCATGAAAAGTCTTGAGTTCATGGAGGAGCAGTGGAGGCCGGAGACGGCCGGAACAATTTACACCACGTATCCTTGGAGTCAGGTGGATTCCTGAGACCCAGCTGGTCCCCTGCTGAGGGAGGAAGTGTTCATGGAAGTGTGTCAAAATATACTGAGTGAAACAGACTCGCAAATAAAAGTCCTTCTTCTTCATTCTTTCATCAAAGATCACCTGAATATTTTCAGTGAGATGGACAGTCTTCAGAGCGAGGACTGCACTGCATGTACGTCCTCCTCCGTCCGTCCTCTGGGAATCTGCAGGATGTTTATTGTTGTGATCAAAAATGTTTGATTTTCCAGCGGATTTTCTCAAAAATGTCGATATCATTTGTGGAGTTTTAAGTAAGTTTTATGCGTAAAATTGCAGGAATTCAAAAAAAATTATAAGTCGAGAAAGAAAAATCAATTTTTTTTTAAAGCACTACCTGATAAATGAATGAATCTGTAATAAATCCGGTGATAATAATCATGCTGCACATCACAGAAATATCTTAGTTCTAATCTTTTTGATTTATTTATTGAACAGAGCAGCGTTTCATGGTGAAAATCTGATCGTCCCTGAACTTCACACAATGATTAGAAACACAAGAGCAGCTGATTAGAACAAGAAGACGATGGAAAAGACGTCGAGCTAACTGAAGCTGTCGGTGTTGGGGAGGTTCGTCACAGTGTGTCTGCCTGTTGTTATGGGATTTGCTACAAGGAGGCATTATGGGATGCTGCCAGTGTCTCTGTTTGGTATCTGGAGAAGATGAAACTGCTTCTGATTTAATTTGAACTTTAATTAAACCTGAACAGCTGCTGTTGGAGCCACAGAAGAGGCTAACTGGTTGACAGACAGTCTGTCGAGGATGAAGAGGTGTGACGAGGAGAGATGATGGGATGGAAAGTGTTGGAGGAGGGAACCTAGCTGGAACTGTACAGCAGTTAATTAACAACAGAACGAGTGAAGAATCACGACTTTGTTCTTTCACTGTTTTCTGAATAGTAAAGGAGGTCACATGACGTCCATATATGGCAGCTGATGGGCCGTAGCGGGAAATACTATAAATAGATAGTTACTTCCTGGTTGAATCCAGGTATTGTGACTTTGTTCTGTCCATGTTTGAGGAGTGCAGATGCAGCTGTGGCAGATTTTCTCAAAAATGATGTAATTTGTGTTTTGAGTTTTTTGCGTAATGTTGCGTGAATTCGAAAATTGCAAGAATGTGATTTTTTATTTTTTATCACCAACTGATAAATTAATAAGTCTGTAATCACTTCCTGTGATAATAATCCTGCTGCACATCACAGAAATATTTTAATTATTTTGTATGTATTTATTGAACTTAGAGAACTGTGGAGATAAAAGTTACTAAAAGCTCCTGAAAGCTCCTCAAAGGTCCTAAAAGGTCCTAAAAGCTGCGTATGTTTCCAGAACAGACTGGAATATAGAAACAAGGACTACATCAGCTGTCAAAATAAGAGCTTTAGATGCTGTTTAATTCATGTTCATTCAACACATAGACCTGCTGGATGAAACAAACAAAGAGACGTCTCTGACAACTGGACGTGTGGAGAAAACTCATTTAACATCCAGTAATATGGAATCACTTCCTTTGATCACAAACATTTAATCACATCATTTTAATGTGAAGAACACATTTCCCTCCTCCTCCATCCAGCACTTTAAACACTGACCAGCTGCTAATTGTCAGTTTGTTTTTTATAAAACGTGGAAACGAAGCGGAGAAGCTCCTTCGTGTCCATTGAGCTCTTTGTTCAGCAGCTGTTGGGTGTCGACTGGAGGAGACTCGCTGTCCGAGCTGATGAAGACTGTGATGAAGACTCCAGAGTCAGATCATCTCTGACAGCTGAGAGGATGAAGACTGTCCTACATCTGAACATTAACGTTGTGCTCAGCCTGTTAATTGTGACTGATAACATAATTACTGAGCTCAACCTGCAGGTTTTCATGTTAATCAAACACTCAGCTGAGGGTGTCGAGGAGGTTAAATGAAGCCAAGAACTAATATTTATTAATATTGACAGAGCAAGTTTTATTGTAACTTCATGTACCTGAACAATTCAGGTAGGATTGAGCTCTGAGTCTGATGCAGGGAGGTCAGACATGACTGTTCATGTGAAGTAAACCTCGTAGACAGAAACCTTCAGTCCTCCTGTAGTTGAATTTGTTGAGACAACAGTGTGTGTTTTACAGGATATTATACAACCAGTAGCTCCACCCCCAGAGATCTGATTGGTCAACTGAACATCTGGAACAAATCATCATGACATCACATCCTGTTCATCACTAGAAATATCCCTCCACCTCCTCAATGTGAATTAGAATAGAGTTTCATATAATAAGTTATATAATGTAGTTTCTACTTGTTATAGATCTATTAAATGACCCATTTGGTGAAGTCGGGTCTCTTTTGGTCCTTTTTGGTCGCTCCGAGCACCCGTACCGTAACACCACGGATAGTCACGCACTTACAGTCCTAGCGGAGGCTAGCTGGACCGGTTTGGTTTGAACACATGACACGGAGCTAAAATGTTAAAAACACATGAGAACATGGATATCTTTGTTCCTCAGATATCTTTGTTCATCAGATATCTTTGTTCATCAGATATCTTTGTTCAACAGACATCTTTGTTCATCAGATATCTTTGTTCATCAGACATCTTTGTTCATCAGATATCTTTGTTCATCAGATATCTTTGTTCATCAGATATCTTTGTTCATCAGATATCTTTGTTCTTCAGATATCTTTGTTCATCAGATATCTTTGTTCAACAGACATCTTTGTTCATCAGATATCTTTGTTCATCAGACATCTTTGTTCATCAGATATCTTTGTTCATCAGATATCTTTGTTCATCAGACATCTTTGTTCATCAGATATCTTTGTTCATCAGATATCTTTGTTCATCAGATATCTTTGTTCTTCAGATATCTTTGTTCATCAGGTATCTTTGTTCATCAGATATCTTTGTTCATCACATATCTTTGTTCTTCAGATATCTTTGTTCTTCAGATATCTTTGTTCATCAGGTATCTTTGTTCATCAGATATCTTTGTTCATCAGGTATCTTTGTTCATCAGATATCTTTGTTCATCCCATATCTTTGTTCTTCAGATATCTTTGTTCTTCAGATATCTTTGTTCTTCAGATATCTTTGTTCATCACATATCTTTGTTCATCAGATATCTTTGTTCATCAGATATCTTTGTTCATCACATATCTTTGTTCTTCAGATATCTTTGTTCTTCAGATATCTTTGTTCATCACATATCTTTGTTCATCACATATCTTTGTTCATCACATATCTTTGTTCATCTGTCTGTCGACCTGTTCAACAGCCAAGGTGACCTGTCTGTCTTCATGAGGAGGCGACCTCATGAGGAGGTGACCTGTCTGTCTTCATGAAGAGGTGACCTCATGAGGAGGTGACCTGTCTGTCTTCATGAAGAGGCGACCTCATGAGGAGGTGACCTGTCTGTCTTCATGAAGAGGCGACCTCATGAGGAGGTGACCTGTCTGTCTTCATGAAGAGGTGACCTCATGAGGAGGTGACCTGTCTGTCTTCATGAAGAGGCGACCTCATGAGGAGGTGGCCTATCTGTCTTCATGAAGAGGTGACCTCATGAGGAGGTGGCCTGTCTGTCTTCATGAAGAGGTGACCTCATGAGGAGGTGACCTGTCTGTCTTCATGAAGAGGTGACCTCATGAGGAGGTGACCTGTCTGTCTTCATGAGTGCAGAGACCTTTCCTCCTCCCTGGTCTGGTGTAGTTGATTCCTCCGTCCACCTCCCTCCAGCTCCAACCTCTGCCGTGGAGTTAATGGTGCTGTGACTCTGACCTCCTCCTCCTCTGTTTGCTCTGGTTCAGCTCGGTCCAGATATTGCTGCTTCCCCCTGCTGTGTTTCCAGACGGATCAGAAGGAGGTCGTTCCTTCTCTCCGTCTCAGCGTTGTAGTTTTCAGTTACAGACTTTCATCCATATTTCAGGGAATATTCTGCATCATCAGAAATGCAAACCTGCATGTTTATGATAAATCCTTTAAAGAAGCAGCTGCAGCTCGTAGATTGATCCAGTGACATAACTGTAGCTGTTGTTTCAAGGTTGGACTAAATATTTACGTATACTGGTTGAGTGGCAGCATTTAAAGAAATGCGTCCTGTGAACACCAGCACTTAGAGTTCCTGTTTCCTGTAGATGCTTTTCTTGAGAAAGTCAATTTTGGTGAAAGTCAGCCTAGACTATGAAACTTGTACAAAGACCGCAAACGGATGTCTGAACCTGTCCTCTACTGTATGTTTAAGAATTTACTGCCAAACCAAACGGATTCTGTCCGTCACCATCTTTGCTCTTTCGGAGTGGTTTGAAACAGGAAGTGACCATATTTGGACGAGCTGGGGGAGGAGCAAGAGGTGGATCTGACCGATCTGATTGGAAACCTGACGATACTACGTCCCGCCCACCGATAGCTGTAACCTGACTGCACCGCAGGCCTGGTGAAAGGTGACTTTCGCTAACAACACCGAGATAACTGGAATATCCAGTCTGTAGTTTTATATCCAGACTGTAGTTTTATATTCAGTCTGTAGTTTTATATTCAGTCTGTAGTTTTATATCCAGTCTGTAGTTTTATATACAGTCTGTAGTTTGTTGAATACAGTTTTCTCCATTTAAGATTGTGATGTGTTTGTCGCCTGCTGCTCCGTCAGCTCGTCAGGTGTCAGGACAAGTTGGAGGAGGTGTGGACTGAACAAAGAGACGCCTCCGTCGGATTATTCACAGCGCACCTTTTTCTTCTGATGAGAATTCCCAGGTCGTCCTGGGTCGTAATCCATCATCCTTGATTGTATTCAAAATGCACCACTGGAGACGTTGTGGGTGTTGATTGAGCTTTATCTCACTCACACACCATGCAGACAGCAGATGTTACTATTTGTATGCTGCTGGATTACAAAGCAGTTGAGAATGAAGTGATGGTTTTACATAATCAAAGTCAGTCTTCTGTGGTTCATGAGGAGCTTTGTTAAAGCTGAGAAATAACTGTAATGAAGGTAGCGTACTACTGAAATGTGTTTGTTGAGGAATCTGTTGGATCCTGACATCAATTCAATGTCAAAGTGAACAAAGAACATTCATCACTACAGTGAAATCAGGAGCTGGAACCATGTTGAGGAGTGAACAGAAGTCAATTATTCACACTTAAAGCTCCTGATGCAACTTATTTATTAACAACACTGATGAAGAGCAATGTGCTCCAAATATCACTGATGTTGAGTGTTAATCATTCCCTCCAAGAAACAGTCATCACATGTTTACCGACACACCCCTCGTTTTGAATGGATGGATGATTCTTTATTGTCATTATACAAAAAACAGGACACTGAAACTATTTAGCTTCTCTCTGATCATTAAAAAGTACTAACAAAAGACAAAACAAGTTATCTATATAAATAACATAAAAGTTAGACATTGGACTAACTAGGAGTTGTTGTCCTGCCCATGTTGGTGCAGCCGTCTTCACATTGAGTCACGGAAATTGAAATTGGTGCAAGTGCGGAAAAAAGGCCTTTGCAGAGTCTAAAGTGTGAAACAAAACATCTCGACTTGATATTCTCTTCTGTCCTTGTACTCCTGCTTTTACTGTTACTGGTAAAAAAAAAAAAACAACAACACTAGAAAAGGTAAAAAAAAAAAAAAAGTTGTTTTCCTAAATTCAATTCCAATTATTTTATGTAATTTGCAGAGTGAGGCAGGGTCGTCCTAGTAACACAATAAAGGAAGAAAAATGTAAACGAAATGTGTGAATGTGAAGACAAACTGCACTGGTGTGATCTACTCTGTCTGCAGCTGCCTTCATTTATATTTGATGTCTGTACCTGCAAATACCTGTTAGGCAGGAAGACAGGAACATTAAATCTTAATCATCTGCAGCGTGTGCGTGAGTAAATGTGTTGTGGCTGTTAGAGTGTGTGATCAGACACACAGAGGATGAGGAGGATGAGGAGCGATGGGCAGCGATGGGGATGAAGATGAAGTGTACGACCTACCGGTTGGAGGGAGGGTGTTGGTTTGTGGTTTCTGCAGCTTGGTGAGCAGCTGCTCCGTGTTCCTCCCAGTGTTCATTCTGCTGCTCTCCAGGATTTGCTGCCTGTCACACACTTCACTGTAACTCTGCTTGCTCTTACAGTAACACATCCAATGAGCATCTGCCATGTTGTGGATGCTCCTAACGTATACTTAACCATACACACCCGTCGGAGGGCCAAGGAACCCGTTAACTTATTAATAAGTGACAAACATGCAGTCTGAGATGTTCTAACATCATGTCGCTGTGAAACCTTCTGCACCAATCAGATCCAGGAGGAAGGGCATCTTATACCAACCCTTCCCTTCACTCCTTCCATTAAAAGAGAGAGTATAACATAAGAGTTAAGCTGTAGGGCACTGTCTCATCCACAAACAGGAAGTGTCCATCCTGGGCGATGATATATTCTTATGTTTGATCTGCGTACGTAACACACCTTCAAAAACCAAATCTGTGTTTCGATGAACAGTTTGAGCTCAGTTTGGGATTCTTAACTGATGATTTGAATCATCAACACTTGGAGGTGCCTTAAACAACCACCATGTGCCTCCAAATTCAAATTCAAGCAAACTCCACAATATTTGCAGGACCTTGGAGTTTTTTTTAATTCCTGCAATTTTCTCTAAGTTCAATAAATACATAAAAAAAGATTAGAACTGAAATATTACTGTGATGTGCTGCATGATTATTATCACAGGAAGTGATTACAGATTTATTATTCTATCAGGTAGTGTCTAAAAAATTATATAATTTTTTCTAATGCCTGCAATTTGACCTAAAAAACTCACTTAAAACTCCACAAATTACATCGACATTTTTGATCGCAGCAATCACAAAAATCTGCTTGAAATCCTGGACGGACTGATTAATGATAAACTGATTCGTACATGTGACTGATTGACAAATGAGTGTATATAAATATTTATAAGAATAAGTTGTGGCAACAACATCTGCTTTTTCAGGACAGCACAGCTTTTTTTCTCTACGAAATTCATTTCTGACGTTCATGTTTGTTGTTGTAGATTTTAGGGAGGCGTCATGATTTTAGAATTTTCAAGTAGTCATTAAAACGTAACAAAAAAAAAACTTGACTATTGTTTTGTCTTATTTCCCTTGTTCTTACTGGTACCTGGTAGTAATATGTTACTACTGCCAGAAGGTGGTAGTAACACGCCTAAAAGCTGTTCTACATATATACAAACAGTACAACAGTAGAAACAGGCGTCACAAAGTTCGGTGTCAAACGAAGACGAGGTTGAGTGACGCTCTGCAGGTGAAGCCAGCAGATCCTCAGTCTGGCACAGCTGAGCACGTCGTTAGAGCGAACCACCGACCAGATCTTCCATTGATCAACAATCAACCGCTAGCTCTGTCACCCGACGAACTGAGGTTGATGACAATGACCTTCATCTCAAAGATGAAGCTAAAGATATTTAGAAGTTTGAAGGCATTTGTTGAGTTTATGAAAGTTTTTTGTGTTTTTTGTCCGGGGCTCTTCAAATAGGACCCCACATATATTAGTGGAATAATGAATGTAAAACAGTATTTTTGCTTAAAATGCCTCCATTAGTGGATATATATATATATTTATGTATGCATCTTGTGGTCTGTGTGATCTTCCAAAAGCCCTAATGAAGTCTGGGTCACAGCAGTAACAACCAGAGACAGAAATAGCCTGCATACCATCAGTATGTTAATACAGTCAGCAGGAGGCCTCGTCTGCA
Organism: Brachyistius frenatus; assembly: GCF_029030835.1. Taxonomy (NCBI): domain Eukaryota; kingdom Metazoa; phylum Chordata; class Actinopteri; family Embiotocidae; genus Brachyistius; species Brachyistius frenatus. Next base: position 191,250 of record NW_027210836.1, on the reverse strand, counting down.
GCTTCACCTACAACATCCACCTCTGTAATGCATCTAATGTACATGTGTTTAATATGAAATGATAGTGATTGCTCATCATGAGCCCATTTGGATCGGATCCTAATTAGCAGCTATTGGAGTCCCGAGATTGTTCATGGGAATTATCTGTAATAGACCCTCATTAGACTGTGAAACCTGAGAGGATTCATTCAGACAGGAAACAGACCTGCAATCAAAGCAACAGCTCACATGTTGCTTCATCAATTGAAACCAGAGAAGTCAAAGTAAAACTGCTGTTGGTCTGTTCTGGGATTAGTTGTTGTTTTGCTTTCACCTCAACCTGCCTGATAGACGTCTAGTTCTGTTATTACCCAGAATTCCTTTGGACTAAACATACAGAAACCAAAGACTGTTTATAAAAGAGTTCGTAGCTTCAGGTCTGTAAAATGGTTCTGATCCAGAAGTGTCTTCAGCTGCAATACCAGCGAGTGCCACTAGAGGTCGGCTCCAAAAAGCCTCCGGCTCCATAGACTCCCATTCAACTTCTCTCATCAAATCCAAAGTGAATAAAATGTGTCCATCAGTTCTCTCGGTGTTGTTAGCTAAAGTCACTCCTTCTTATTAGTTTTCTGGAGGTCCATCTGAAAATAATCCCTCATTCATTAGAAAAGAAGATTCAAGAAGACCTGTTTTTGGGGGCGTGTCTGTTTGATTGACAGGCCTGTGGTGCAGTCAGGTTACAGCTATCGGTGGGCGGGACGTAGTATCGTCAGGTTTCCAATCAGATCGGTCAGATCCACCGCTGGCTCCTCCCCCAGCTCATCCAAATATGGTCACTTCCTGCTACAAACTGCTCCGAACTGTGTGGTAGAACAGGAGAACAGATGTGATGAAGAATCTCCGAGGAGTCTTTCCAACATCTTGTGGAATCCATGACAACAGTCACTGAGAGCGGGCATGTTTGTGAGTTGTATTCAGAGATGATGAGGTATTCTGGGAGATTCTCCATGTTCTGACTTGGTTCACTAGAGGTGGAGGAGGTGGACATGGTGGAGGAGTACAAGTACCTGGTGTCTCCATGACAACAGACTGAACCGGAAGACCAACATCAACGCTGTCTACAAGAAGGGGATGAGTCGACTCTTTTTCTTGAGGAAACTTCGATCCTTCAATGTGTGCAGCGAGATGTTGGAGATGTTCTACCATCTGTTGTGGACAGTGAACTGTACTTCGAGTAGTCTGCTGGGGGAGCAGCATTGGAGCCGGAGACACCAACAGACTTAACAAACTGGTGAAGAAGGCCGGCTCCATCATTGGCTGCAAACTGGACAGCCTGGAAAAGGTGTTGAAGAGGAGGACGCTGAGGAAATTATTGTCCATATTGGATAATCCTGACCACCCTCTACACCTGCTGCAGGGACAGAGGAGGACGTTCTCCAAAAGACTCCTCCAGCTGCTGTCACAAGGACAGATACAGGAGATCATTCCAGATACAGGAGATCATTCCTGATACAGGAGATCATTCCAGATACAGGAGATCATTCCAGATACAGGAGATCATTCCTGATGATACAGGAGATCATTCCTGATACAGGAGATCATTCCAGATACAGGAGATCATTCCAGATACAGGAGATCATTCCCGATGATACAGGAGATCATTCCTGATGATACAGGAGATCATTCCAGATACAGGAGATCATTCCAGATACAGGAGACCATTCCTGTTACAGGAGATCATTCCAGATACAGGAGATCATTCCTGATGATACAGGAGATCATTCCAGATACAGGAGATCATTCCAGATACAGGAGATCATTCCTGATACAGGAGATCATTCCCGATGATACAGGAGATCATTCCTGATGATACAGGAGATCATTCCAGATACAGGAGACCATTCCTGTTACAGGAGATCATTCCAGATACAGGATATCATTCCTGATACAGGAGATCATTCCAGATACAGGAGATCATTCCTGATACAGGAGATCATTCCTGCCGACCGCAATAACTCTGTACAATAAGGTAGGTAGGTAGGTACGTAGGTAGGTAGGTAGGTAGGTAGGTAGGTAGGTAGGTAGGTAGGTAGGTAGGTAGGTAGGTAGGTATATACTTTATTAATCCCCGAGGGGAAATTTTTTCGCCACAGCAGCATACATACGGAAGCAATAATAGAAACAATAGAATAAAATAATAGAATAGAATAATATAATAGAAAAGCAATCAAATAAAATAGCAGTAAATAGCCGTAAAAAAAATAAATATAAAATATAAAATGCACAGTATATATACAGTACATTATATATCTATATATATTATATACAACAAACCAATAACCAGTCAACATATATACACATACAGTACAGTATATATCTATATATATAATATACAAGCAACCAAGAAACACAGACAACAGTGTTATTGTACTGTGATGGATTTTGCCAGAGGTGAGTTATTGTAAAGTCTTATGGCAGTGGGCAGGAATGATCTCCTGTATCAGGAATGATCTCCTGTATCTGGAATGATCTCCTGTATCAGGAATGATCTCCTGTATCTGGAATGATCTCCTGTATCAGGAATGATCTCCTGTATCAGGAATGATCTCCTGTATCTGGAATGATCTCCTGTATCTAGAATGATCTCCTGTATCTGGAATGATCTCCTGTATCAGGAATGATCTCCTGTATCTGGAATGATCTCCTGTAACAGGAATGATCTCCTGTATCTGGAATGATCTCCTGTATCAGGAATGATCTCCTGTACCTGTCCTTGTGACAGCGGAGCTGGAGGAACCTTTTAGAGAAAGTGCTCCGCTGTCCCTGCAGCAGGTGGTTGAGAGGGTGGACAGGATTATCCAAGATGGACAATAGTTTGTTCAGCGTCCTCCTCTCCACCACCTTTTCCAGACTATCTAGTTTGTAGCCGATGACGGAGCCGGCCTTCTTAACCAGTTTGTTAAGTTTGTTGGTGTCACCGGCTCCAATGCTGCTCCCCCAGCAGACCACAGTGAAGTACAGTTCACTGTCCACAACAGATGGTAGAACATCTCCAACATCATGCTGCACACATTGAAGGATCGACGTTTTCTCAAGAAAAAGAGTCGACTCATCACCTTCTTGTAGACAGCATTGATGTTGGTCTTCCAGTTCAGTCTGTTGTCATGGAGACACCAGGTACCTGTACTCCTCCACCATGTCCACCTCCTCTCCCAGAACTCTCAGCGGTTGTGGAGCCGTCGTCTTCCTCCTGAAGTCGACCACCATCTCTCTGGTCTTGGCCACGTTCAGGAGGAGGTGATTTCTACCCGCCCACTCCACAAAGTCCTCCACTACTGCCCTGTACTCCTCCATCCCTTATACACCGTCCACTGCAGAGTCATCAGAGAACTTCTGCAGATGTCTTGACTCTGAGTTGTTCTGGAAGTCAGTGGTGTATAAGGTGAACAGAGAGGGGGACAGAACAGTCCCCTGAGGAGCTCCAGTACCACTGACCACCGTATCAGACAGCACACTGCCCAGACGGACAAACTGTGGTCTGTCTGTCAGGTAGTCATTGATCCAGGAGACGGTGGGCGCATCCACCCCCTCCACCCGCAGCTTCTCACTCAGCAGCAGTGGTTGGATGGTGTTGAATGCACCTGAGAAATCAAAGAAAGTGATTCTCACAGAGTCACCGGTTCCATCCAGGTGAGACTGAGCTCGTTGCAGCAGGTAGATGATGGCGTCGTCCACTCCTACATGAGGCTGGTACGCAAATTGTAGATGGTCCAGAGAAGATTTCACCAGCGGCCTGAGGTGGGCCAAGACCAGCCTCTCCAGCACCTTCATCACATGAGATGTGAGGGCAACCGGTCGGTAGTCGTTGAGACCGGATGGAGTCGTCTTCTTGGGGACAGGAACCAGACAGGACGTCTTCCACAGCACTGGGACTTCCTCCTGCTTCAGGCTCAGGTTGAAGAGGTGTTGTAGGACCTCAGCCAGCTGGACGGCGCAGGTCTTCAGGACCACGGGGCTGATGCCGTCAGGTCCTGCAGCCTTGCGCTGGTGGAGTCTCTCCAGCTGTCTCCTAACCTGGCCAGTCGTCACAGAGAGGGGGGGGGTGAGGGGGATGGGTGTGTGTGTGGAGGGGGGGGGGTCGAGGTGTCGATGGAGGAAGAGCCCTTTGTGATTGAGGGCTCTATGCAGTTCACCAGGGGGCGCAGAGGGTGGAGGGGGGGAGGCAGCAGAGGTGTTTGGGAGGTGTGAGGTGTGGAGGAGACAGATGAGGGTGGTGAACTAAACCTGTTGAAGAAACAGTTTAGTTCATTTGAACTCTCCAGGTTCCCCCTGATTGTTCCTCTCCAGGTTCCCCCTGGTTGTTCCTCTCCAGGTTCCCCCTGGTTGTTCCCCCTGGTTGTCTCTCTCTCTCTCTCTCCCCTGAACCCAGTAATCTCCTTCATACCGGTCTGCACCTCCCTCACGTTGTTCTGTTGGAGTTTGGCCTCCAGCTTCCTCCTGTAGGAGTCCTTGCACTCTCTCATCTTCTCCTTCAGGTTGTGCTGAACTCTCCTGAGCTCCTCCCTGTCCCCAGACCTGAAGGCTGCTTTCTTCTGATTAAGAAGCACCTTCAGGTCACTGGTGATCCACGGCTTGTTGTTGGGGAAGCAGTGTCCAGTCCTGGATGGTACGGTGGTGTGTTCACAGAATTTAATGTATTCTGTGATACAGTCCGTCCTGCTGTTGATGTCCTCCCCATGTGGTCCACACAGCACATTCCAGTCCGTGGACTCAAAGCAGTCCTGCAGGGCATCTTTAGCCTCCTGTGTCCACCTCCTCACAGTCCTGGTGGTTACAGGCTGCCTCTGTACCAGAGGAACATACCTGGGAGTCAGCAGGACCAGGTTGTGGTCTGATCTACCAAGGGGGGAAGGGCAGTAGCACTGTATGCATCCATGACATTAGCATACAGTAAGTCCAGAGTTTTATTGTTCCTTGTGGGGCAGTTCACATACTGGTGAACAGTTGGCAGGACTTTATCCAGACTGGTTAAAGTCTCCAGTAACTAACAAAAATGCACCGGGATGCTGAGTCTGAAGTTTAGACACAGTGGAGTGGATGGTGTCCACTGCTGCCTCTACGTCAGCTGATGGAGGAATGTAAACAGCGATAACAATAACTCACCTCTGGCAAAATCCATCACACAACAATAGCACTGTTGTCTGTTTTTCTTGTTTGTTTAAATATATTAAAAAAAAAAAACTTTGCACTATTGTTTAGTTAGTTTTAATTAAATTTAATTATTCTATTTTATTTTGTTCTGTTTCTTTGTATATACTGTGCATTTGTATATTTAATATTTTTTTACTGTTATTTTATTTCTTTCCTGTATCTATAAATGCTGCTGTAGTGAAAAGATTTCCCCTTGGGGATTAATAAAGTAACTATCTATCTACTAAATTGAGAACAGTAGCAGTTCATGTTTGCTTTGTTGCAGCTAATCCTCTCCAACACTTGACCCTCCTCGTTGACCTGAGCGTTTAGAGGACCAGAGGAGGACAAACCTTCTCACCTCTGCAGCTTCCTGTCTTCTGTCTCTGTCCTCTCCCTCCTACATGCATCATGCAGCATTCCTTCCTCCTTTATCTGCCTCATTACTCTCATTCCTCCCTCTCCTCTCCAGCTTGCAGCATAAGTCCTGTCCTACTCCCCCTCTTCCTCCCACACACACACACACACACACACACACACACACACACACACACACACACACACACACACACACACACACACACACACACACACACACACACACACACACAAACTGCTGCTCTTAGTGTCTCAACACGGTTTCTATTGTGAATTAGTTGTCACTGAAATCTGACATTTACATGGAGGCCGGAGATACACCTGCTGTCGAACCCCGTGTTCACGTTGACAACTGTTTGCGTCGTGAACGTATTTGTTCGTACTTGATGTACTACGTGATACTGGAGGACTCCACCAGAGGGCGCAGCAGAGAAACAATGATAGGTTAGAACATCCTGATCTGCCTGTTGTAAACCATAAACATGGCGACAATCGATGGGATCACTGCTTCAGCTTCTGCTATGACAGGGAGACACAACAACAAAATACATCGTTGGCTCCGCCCACACTCCAGACTTTCAGCATTTTCCTCCGTGCATGGACGTAACAGTCTCGGACTTGTTTCCATTTAAATTTTTCGGGTCCTTGATCCTGTCACATCTCCATACTGCCTCCATACTGCCCCTACAGGTCATGTGTATACTGCATCTTGTTTACAAAATTGCGTTCTTGAGGACATGCTGAGCCAAAGCTCCAATCAGACGCAGGGTAGGTAGGTAGGTAGGTAGGTAGGGAGGGAGGGAGGGATGGAGGGAGGTAGGTAGGTAGGTAGGTAGGGAGGGAGGTAGAGAGGGAGGGAGGTAGGTAGGTAGGGAGGGAGGTAGGTAAGTAGGTAGGTAAGTAAGTAGTTTATTAATCCCCATACGTGAGGCAGCCTCACAAACGCATAGTTTAAAGCAGGTAAATATCCAGCCTTAAATGATGAGTAATCCAGAACAATAGTTGAAATAATTTTATTAGATATACTTTGTTCAATTAAAACTGTTATATGTGAATTTGCCACCGTAGGAGCAGTGGTTACACAACGTTAGAAAGAGCCACTACTTAACACAGGTGTGATCCGGTACTTAAACTACACCCCTAAAAACACCTGGAGTCTCCGGAGACGTCCCACCTGCCCTCTCTCACCTCAGATGACCTGCTCCTTCTCTTCTCTACCGCCCTCTACATGATATGATAACTTGTATGTGTCTGGCTATAAGTATGAGGCTTTATTGAATCAGTATCAGACCAAATATTGAACACATGAAAGTCATGGTTTCCTTTGATAAGCAGCAGTCTGATTGGGGTGTTGGAGATCCTGCATCCTCAATAACAACCCAGTAAACAAACCTGATGTTGTTTTACCACCTTGACCTCCTGAAAATGAGCAGAAGATGAGAGCGACTCCATATGAAGGTGGATGTTGCAGGATGTGATGTCACACACAGCTGCTTGATGCTCTCTTTTCAGTTTGGAGCCGGGACTAAAATTTTAACAATAATTTCCATTCCTTTAACATGTGAATGCACTCGTCATAAAATAAAGCTTTTTGCTCCCAAAATGATGATGTCACCAACCGAGTTAGTTTATCTGATGAAACCAGAGCAAAATATTCTCACGGCAGCTGTTGTCCTTCAGTTGCAACTTCAGTGTATGTGTGTGTGTGTGTGTGTGTGTGTGTGTGTGTGTGTGTGTGCGTGTGTAGGTCTGTGTGTGTGTGTGTGTGTGTGTGTGTGTGTGTGTGTGTGTGTGTGTGTGTGTGTGTGTGTGTGTGTGTGTCTGTGTGTGTGTGTGTATGTATGTGTGTGTGTGTGTGTGTGTATGTGTCTGTGTGTGTGTGTGTGTGTGTGTGTGTGTGTGTGTGTGTCTGTGTGTGTGTGTGTGTGTGTGTGAGATTAATGAGTAGGTTCTTCAAGGAGGAACACACACACCTGCTGTGGGAGTGGATCTCTGCTGTCTCACACCAAGCTGCTGTTCTCAGGGAAAGGTTGTGATTCTGTAACGATAGTAATCCCCTCTGGATTTATGCAACGCACATTTGACCTGATCCAGGAGGCGGTTGAGTGTGTGTGTGTGTGTGTGTGTGTGTGTGTGTGTGTGTGTGTGTGTGTGTGTGTGTGTGTGTGTGTGTGTGTGTGTGTGTGTTTACACTTCAGTGCTCACAACCCTGATCATGATGCAGAATATGGGCACTGGGAGGGGGCGGGGGAGGGGATGATTATAAACAGATTAAAATGTGCATTTCAAGCCACAACAACATTTTTAATCAGGAGAAACTGCAGCATTTAAACTGAAGCTAGAAGGACTTTCAAACCTTCAAAAAACTTTCAAAAAACTTTCAAAACCTTCAAAAAAGACTTTCAAACCTACTTGTTGGTTCTGATTCCAGGGAGGAGGTTGTGAGAGCTCTGGGCCAAGAACCAACCCGTCTCTATTCTGTTTAAAGTAGGAGAACATTTTCAGATGCTTTTCCTTGAGGATTAAAGATTAAAGATTAAAGATGGCAAAATTCAATAATGATTCTTTCCTCTATGATTCAAAACAACACATCTCAAAAACTCCCACCAAGGTTGTTCTGAAATTCAGTGGATACGTTCATCATGATCGAGCTGGGTTTACCTTCCAGCAGCGTTACCTCCTGCTTCTTGTTGCAAACATTACACACTCATTACATTCTCTCAATCAGCTTGAGACCCCCCCGCCCCCCCAAACCTTCTGAGCTGGGGGGAGGTCGGTGATGGTGGAGGTCAGGTCATGTGATGCTGCTCCATCAAACAGGATGGTGTTCCTCTTCCCTTTTTTTCATTTCTCATTTGGCATATTTAGTTCTGACCTTTTTAAGTGTTTGAGCTGGTTAACCAGAGGAAGTGTGCCGGTGGCTGCAGGCCTTTCTAATGAAGTTTTATGCGTCTTGTTACAGATTGATAGAAACTGAACATGATCTGTACCATTAAAACACAGATCAGGGTTTTAATTAACGTCGTATATTCACTTAATGATCGTTCTCATGAGATCAGTAAAACTGCTGACCGGGCGCTCCACGGCCTGCGACTCGTTCAGACTGGAGTCCCGTCCGGCGACCTTGTGGCGTTCCAGCCTCCGTGGTGGGGTGAGTAACTGTGGAGAGGAAATGACACTCAGAGTGAGGAATGTGAAGAATTTCATCTGAGTGGAGCATCGAGGACTTTAAATGAGCTGCAGTTTAGAGAAACAGACGATGAGCAGCAATTACTGGACTTAATCCACCAATAAGATGCCATCACAACCCGTGTGTGTGTGTGTGTGTGTGTGTGTGTGTGTGTGTGTGTGTGTGTGTGTGTGTGTGTGTGTGTGTGTTTCTCTCACAGTTTCTACTTTTCACGTGTGTGAGCTATCATTGTTTCTTCCAAACAATTCCCCTCCATTCATCCTTCACTGTTGCCACGGTCACAGTTGTCATGGTAAATTAGCATCCTGTTATGCAGATGCACAGAATCGTCTTTCCCATGATCCCATGGGAAAAGCTGAGGCCCAGGTCTCAGGACAACATCTCACCTGTGTGTGTGTGCAGCCGTCTTCACGGCAACCGTCTTCACTGGAGCTGTCTTTACTGTCTTCACTATCTTCACTGTCTTCACTGCAGCTGTCTTCACTGCAGCCGTCTCCACTGGAGCTGTCTTTACTGTCTTCACTATCTTTACTGTCTTCACTGCAGCTGTCTTCACTGCAGCCGTCTCCACTGGAGCTGTCTTTACTGTCTTCACTGCCGATGTCTTCACTGCAGCCGTCTTCACTGGAGCTGTCTTCACTGTCTTCACTGCAGCTGTCTTCACTGCAGCCGTCTCCACTGGAGCTGTCTTCACTGTCTTCACTGCAGCTGTCTTCACTGCAACTATCTTCACTGTCTTCACTGCAGCCGTCTCCAGTGCAGCTGTCTTTACTGTCTTCAGCTGTCTTCACTTCAGCTGTCTTCACTGTCTTCACTGCAGCTGTCTCTGCTACAGATGTCTTTGCTGGAGCTGTCTTCACTGTCTTCACGGCCTCAGTTCCACTTCTGCGCTACATAAACAGAAAACAGATAATCAGAACAACCCTTTTCCAGCAGTAATAAAGTGATGAGTCAGCGTGAGACAGATGTGATGAGGTGGACAGCGTTCGGGCTGCGGTGGGACAGATGTGATGAGGTGGACAGCGTTCGGACAGCGTCCGGGCCGCGGTGGGTCGGAGGTGTTCTGACCAGCATGTTGAAGATGTTCTGGATCATCAATGTATGTTTTGATGACAACTCAGTGGGAACCGCTGCTTTCAACTCCATTCATTTAGCAGATGTGTTTCTTATTGTTATTCATATTTAAAGAAATGATGTAAACTGTCTGTGGAGCTGCTGATGGGATGAAGGAACACTGTGACACATGTTTGCACTCGGAGGATTATTTCTCGCCTCAGGCATTTGATGTCTGTCTTCTTTCAGCTCAAACAGCACACAGGGAGGTTAATGCTCGTCTGTTATGATTTATATTCTGCTATCATGAGTCTACCTCAGTGATGCAGCCTCGCCTACTGAAGGCCTCTCCATCTTCAAATATAGCTTTCATCAAATCTGGCATTTGTTACGAGGATGAACCAACCAGGAGGGGCGTTTTCCTGAAACTGAAAATCATCAAACTCATAAATTCTTCTTTTACATATTAATGTCACTGTTTCCATCTCTTCTTTTATTGAATATCATCCAGGATCATTGCTTTTACCTGAATCCTCTGAGTGTGCATCACTAACATCTTGTACAGTTTTAAGCACATTATTCTGTTCCTCTCTAGAAACAGTTCAGCGTTAATCAGGACGGAGAACCGTCTCTTTCCTGGAACTAAACTCTTTGAGGGAAACTCAGCAGAACGCAGCTTCTGCAGAGTCGGACTCGTCTTTCTCCCCCCGTCTCCGAGCGCTGCCGACCTCAGCAGAACAGACGGAGCAAAGACAAATATAGAAGAGGAGGAGAGAGCGAAGGGCAGAGATGAAACAGAGTGTAGAAACCCTGAGAGATCTCTCACCCTCTAACAGCATCTCCAAGCCACGGGGTGTTGAATGGATTCTCCACGCTCTCCTTTCTCTCCCTCTCATCTTCTTTATGCTTCTTTAGCTTCCACCTCAGTCTCATTCAGTCTGCAGGGACACTTCATGAATGACCTTGTCTGGATGGAAGGATGGAGGCTGCATTGATTTAAAGCAGAATGAACTGTTATGAGGTGGGTGTATTTTTCCAGGACCCAAATGCAAGCACACAGACTCGAGGTATAAGTTCCAAAAATACTGTCTTTATTGTCCCAACAAATAAACAAACAAAAACTACAAACCAAAAGGTGGCACCGAGCGTGTCCACTTTACGTCCAGTCGGGAGGGCAACTCAACCGACAGCTCCAGGGGGACACGGGTAACAGGACAGCCGGCAGACCAGCGGAAGGGACGGCGTCAACAATCCTCCTAGCCGGGAGGGCAACTCCACCGACTGGTGATTTTGACCGGGATATCCGCAGGAGACACAGAGGCCGGAGGAACGGGAACAGGAACAGGACTGACAGAGAGCTGACGGGGAGCAGACGGAAGACGGACGGGGAGCAGACGGAAGACGGACGGGGAGCAGACGGAAGACGGACGGGTGGCTAACAAAAATGCACCGACAACCAGAGTTGTGCAGGGGCAGGTTACATATAGTCTGGGGAGGTGATCAGGGAGATGCAGCACACCTGCAGGTGGTGATCAGGGGTGAGTGGCTGCATCTGCTGGGACCGGTGAGGGGCGTGGCCACGGGAGGTGAGGGTCGTGGCCACAGACAAAGACAGGGGACACAGGAGGAGAGGTGATCGGGGACAAAACTGAACTCCTGACATGAACGGATGCTGACCTGAACGACCTTCTCTAAAAAGTGCAGGAGAGCAGATGCAGACGTGCTGTAGAACGCGGGAAGCTTGTTCCTGGTGGAGCTGCTGAGATTCAGATTTGTCAAGTTAAGATAAAATATCAGATGTAGAAAGTTTTAATGTGAGAGGAGGTGTGACTCTGGTTCGGTGCATCCAGATGCTTAGAGAGAATAAAGCTGTTATCAAATACATTTTTCTAATATTAAAATCCAACGTATAGACTCGATGTGTTCGACCATCTCTGCACACCAAACATTAATATTCAAAAACAGCTGATAATATGGACTGAATGAACACCGCACCGTTCTCAGTGGATCAGTTGATTGTTTGGGTTTTTAATCCAGGAATGAGTTAGAGAAGCTGAGTCAGCTGTGAGCGGTGGACTCAGATGGTGAGAGTGTTTGATCAACACCAAGCTGAAACACTGGCAACACGTTTAAATCAAATCCAGGACTGAACAGTTACTCAGTTAGTTGATAATTGGTTGATATTCTTTCTTTTCTTTTTTTCCATCATTCACTGACTTCAGCTTCTGAAATATGAAGAATGTCTGTTTAATTTACTGTAAACTGAAAATCTTTGAGTCAGACTAAAGAAGATGACACATTTAACGTGTCCCATATTTTATGACTATTATCAGACATTTTATTGACTGAAGAGTTAGAAAAAGTTGGCCACCCACAGGCCTGTCAATCAAACAGACACGCCCCCAAAAACAGGTCTTCTTGAATCTTCTTTTCTAATGAATGAGGGATTATTTTCAGATGGACCTCCAGAAAACTAATAAGAAGGAGTGACTTTAGCTAACAACACCGAGATAACTGATGGACACATTTTATTCACTTTGGATTTGATGAGAGAAGTTGAATGGGAGTCTATGGAGCCGGAGGCTTTTTGGAGCCGACCTCTAGTGGCACTCGCTGATATTGCAGCTGAAGACACTTCTGCATCGGAACCATTTTTATATCCAGTCTATGTTTTATATCCAGTCTGTGGTTTTATATCTAGTCTGTAGTTTTATATCCAGTATGTGGTTTTATATCCAGTCTGTGTTTTATATCCAGTCTGTAGTTTTATATCCAGTCTGTAGTTTTATATCCAATCTGTAGTTTTATATCCCGTCTCTGTTTTATATTCAGTCTGTAGTTTTATATCCAGTCTGTGTTTTATATCCAGTCTGTAGTTTTATATCCAATCTGTAGTTTTATATCCAATCTGTAGTTTTATATCCCGTCTCTGTTTTATATCCAGTCTGTAGTTTTATATCCAGTCTGTGTTTTATATCCAGTCTGTAGTTTTATATCCAGTCTGTAGTTTTATATCCAGTCTGTTTTACATCCAGTCTGTGTTTTATATCCAGTCTGTAGTTTTATATCTAGTCTGTGTTTTATATCCAGTCTGTAGTTTTATATCCAGTCTGTAGTTTTATATCTAGTCTGTGTTTTATATCCAGTCTGTAGTTTTATATCCAGTCTGTAGTTTTATATCCAGTCTGTGTTTTATATCCAGTCTGTGTTTTATATCCAGTCTGTAGTTTTATATCCAGTCTGTAGTTTTATATCCACCAAAAAGCCTCCGGCTCCATAGACTCCCATTCAAAGTGACTCACAATAAGTTCATTTCAACCATGAGGGTACAAAACCAGAACAACAAGAATCAGGAAAATACCATTTCTTCAAGAAAGCCAAACTACAAAGTTCTATCAGTAAGTTCTATTTTAAGATACTAAAGTTCTACTGTTCAAGGTAAAGGAGGAGGAGGAGGAGGAGAAAGAGGAGGAGGAGGAGGAGGAGGAGGAGGAGAAGGAGAAGGAGAAGGAGCGGAGTGAACGGGCTGGGGTGTAAGGTTGGACCATGTCCTGGATGTAGACTGGACCCGATCTGTTCACAGCACGGTACGCAAGTGCCAATGTTTGGAAAAGGATGTGGGCAGCTACTAGTAACCAGTGAAGGGAGAGGAGAAGGAGGAGGAGGAAGAGGAGGAGCGGAGTAGTGTGAGTGAATCTAGGAGGTTAAAGACCAGTGGAGCTGCTGCATTCTGGATGAGCTGCAGGGGTCAGATGGTACTAACAGGTAGACCTGCCAGGAGGGAGATACAGTAGTCAGGACGTGAGATGACCAGAACCTGGACCAGAACCTGGACCAGTAGTGAGAGGACAAGGTTCAGACACAGATCCTCTCCAAGTTCCCGGTAGGTGAGGTCGTTGAGGTCGGATGAGAACAGGGAGAGAGCAGAGAGACACCGAGGTCCTGAAGGAGGAAAGAAGGATCTGGTGGTTCACTGTGTCAAATGCAGCAGAAGGTCTAGAAGGATCAGGACAGAGGACAGAGAGGCTGCTCTAGCAGTGTGAAGCTGCTCAGAGACAGAAGGAGGACCGTCTCTGTTGAGTGGTCTGTTGAAACCAGACTGGTGGTCAAGAAGGTTATTATGGTGGAGATAGGAGGACAGTTGGTTAAAGATAGCCCCCCCCCTCCCCCTACCAGAGGGTTGGGGGTGTGGCTGAAGGAGAAGACAGAGGAGAGAGCAGCAGGGTGGATGTTGTCCAGTGTGATCCAGGTCTCAGTGAGACCAAGGAAGTCCAGAGATGAAGTCTGTCCTGCAGCTGACTGACAGTCCAGAGTCCTCCTGTGACGAGGTGATGGGTATGAGTGGAACAGGTGGGACAGATAACAGAGGAAAGGTTACGGTGTTGGTGTGAACGAGTGAGAGGCCTGTAGTATCTACGAGTAGATATACGCACAGGGACGGAAAGTACACACATACTCAGATAGTAGTACTTATACTCAGCGTCCCCCGAAGACTCCAACAAAAGACTCCTTTGTCTTGATCCTCCGAGTCTTTCCTGTCAGCTCTCTGGAGTCAATAAGACAAAAGACAAAGGTTTAAACTGAAATAGACGTTTGTGCTTCTGTGTACTTTGAAATCAGGACATTGATGAGAGCTTTAAGGGTTCATGAACTCAGCGTGTGATTCAGTAGAAAACATGGTGGTCTCGTGTTTGGACGACGGTGGGATCAGCCTGCAGCGATGATGCTCCATGTGACTAAAGGACACCTTGTAAACAGTATTTATGAAAGTTAAACTATTAACATACGCATGAAAGGATTTCAGACTTTCACTTCACTTCCTGCTTCCTTCAGTCCCAGTCGAGGCGGCTAACTATGACGACAAACCACGAATAAAGTTTTTTGAATCTCTAACTTTACATAGTTTTGATCAAACTGTCCTGAAGTGGCTTCAGTCGACAGATAAAAGATGCAGACTGTCCAACCTTGTCTGTCTGTCTGTTTTCCAGTCAGCTGTCCAGCTCCAGACTCAGGGACGTCCTCCACATCTGCAGGCCCTTCATCAAGCGAGCCTGCCTCATCTCCACATACGTACGTGGTTGTTGTTGTTTTTTTTACCAATAAAAGCACCACACTGATGATTGTGTAGGTTTTAGGATTGATGGATGTTTCCTGTCACGTGTGTCTTCCTCCCTCCAGGTGGTCTTCATCATGTCTGTCAGGCTGTGGCTGATGGGAGGATCCATGCCTCTGTTCTCTGAGCAGGACAACCCTGCTTCCTTCTCACCTCACCTGCTCACCAGGTCAGGACACACACACACACACACACACACACACACACACACACACACACACACACACACACACACACACACACACACACACACACACACACACACACACACACACACACACACACACACACACACACTACCGGCTGAAAAGAAACAAGCACACGCCATAGGAGTCTCCAGGAGAGATGAGCAGACAGTCTGCAACACTGATGACATCAGTTATTACGGATCCACAGATAATCATCCAACATCGAATGATTTGCATTTTTTGAGTAAATGTTAAAAGGGTTGTCATTGAAACTAAAATCTCAATATTATAAAATAATACTTTGTGACAATGGGAATATGATAGTCATGGATAGTATCTGCATTATGAGGCGTTTAGGGAACATCTGTAAATTGTAGCTAAAGAAACAAAACAGTTCCCCTCACTCTCCCCCTCTAAATGCTTCAGTCTCTACACGTACACGAGTCGTTGTGTTAGAAATATCTCAGAAAAGTAAAAAAGTGTGGCTCCGTTTTATCTGGCTCGATAATAACATGTTATCAAAACGATTTGTGTGTAAAATTACCTAAGAGCTGTAAAATAAAACTGAAGATTGGTACAAGAATGTAATTTTGTCAATATCTGGGATATATAGTCTGATAAGTGAACAGTCGCTTCTCGCAGTTGTCAGTTAAAACCACAAACGGGGGAAAAAAGTGATTCCAGCTTCAGGTCTGTAAATGGTTCCGATCCAGAAGTGTGTTCAGCTGCAATACCAGCGAGTGCCACTAGAGGTCGGCTCCAAAAAGCCTCCGGCTCCATAGACTCCCATTCAACTTCTCTCAGAATCTGAACTGGAGAATTCATAACGTTCACAAACCAACGGGTGACGTCATTGATGGTTGATGACGTCACTGATAGTTGTTGATGTCAATGATGGTTGATGACATCACTGATGGTTGATGACGTCACTAATGGTTGATGACCTCACTGATGGTTGATGACATCACTGATGGTTGATGACGTCACTGATGGTGGATGACCTCACTGATGGTTGATGACGTCACTGATGGTTGATGACCTCACTGATGGTTGTTGACCTCAGTGATGGTTGATGACGTCACTGATGGTTGATGACCTCACTGATGGTTGTTGACCTCAGTGATGGTTGATGACCTCACTGATGGTTGATGACATCACTGATGGTTGATGACGTCACTGATGGTGGATGACCTCACTGATGGTTGATGACGTCACTGATGGTTGATGACCTCACTGATGGTTGTTGACCTCAGTGATGGTTGTTGGGTGATGACCTCACTGATGGTTGTTGACCTCAGTGATGGTTGATGACGTCACTGATGGTTGATGACCTCACTGATGGTTGTTGACCTCAGTGATGGTTGATGACGTCACTGATGACCTCACTGATGATGGTTGGGTTAGACCAATGAAATGGGCCGCTCTAAAGACTTTGACTAAATAGAGCACCATGTCGCGTTTTTTTTTATCATGACAGAAGTAAGGAGGATGACGTTTACTAAAAACGATTAAAGCTCAGACTTTTGATCTGAGACACAATCAGAAAACAAATGAGAGGTGTCTGATGTCACAGACCTGTGAGGAGGTGGAGAAGAGCCGCGAGCTCACCTGAATCCTCCCTCCATCCATCAGGTGAGACAGGAGAGCAGAACGCCCACCTGCTGCAACCGATGATTCATCTCTTCTGTCTGCTCCACTAGGCTGTGTTCTGTTCCTGGTCTGTGTGTGTGTGTGTGTGTGTGTGTGTGTGTGTGTGTGTGTGTGTGTGTGTGTGTGTGTGTGTGTGTGTGTGTGTGTGTGTGTGTGTGTGTGTGTGTGTGTGTGTGTGTGTGTGTTATAATTTGTGGTTAGAGGACCTTGCAGTGTGGAAAAGGGAATTGGATTTATGGCCCAAACCCATCAGGTGATGGCAGGTGGAGAACATTCTGTTGCATGCTAAACGGCCTGTCAGCAGCACCCCGCCTTATCTGTGTGTGTGTGTGTGTGTGTGTGTGTGTGTGTGTGTGTGTGTGTGTGTGTGTGTGTGTGTGTGTGTGTGTGTGTGTGTGTGTGTGTGTGTGTGTGTGTGTGTGTGTGTGTGTGTGTGAGTGTGACAACCTCTGGGAGTCCTCTGCAGGTCTTTGTGCGCCCATTGACCCGAGCCCGTATTTATTTCAGACTTTGTCTCTCTCCTCCAGTCAGTCTGTTTAAAAGCCGATCTGAGCAGAAGTCGGGGGACAAAGACAGCTGGCAGAGGGACGTCTTCCTGGCATGTTTTCATTCCAATGTTCAGAGGGGACTGTGTCCTGCATCCTCCTCCCCGCTGCCTGTCAGCAGGCGGCCTCAGACACGATGAGCTTCAGCCTCTTCTGTCGGATCGTCCTGGAGGGACTCAGTGTCCCACATGGCCTCTGTCAGAGTCACTGAGGACTTCAGCTCTAACTCTTTTCTGAGGTTGCCTTGTTTTGCTAGAGTCAGAAGTGGGGAAGAAATGATGAGGGTAGATAAAAGAAGATAGATAACACTTTCTGAATGAATGTTATAGCATACAGTGATGTTTAATATAATAGTGCCTCCAGCTTCAGAGAAAGCAATTAGTGCATTGACATCTCAAACAGGTGTCGGCCTCAGATTCCCTCTGTCTGTTATTATTGGTAAAAGTGGATAACAAAGGCTGGACCTCGTCGTCGGTCATCAGTCTTTTGTTCTTCTGCCTCCTGCTTGTTTGGCCGAAAACCAAAAAGAAGTTCAGGGCTGCACGCCTTAAGAAGGTATATGTGTGGATTTCTTTGGGCTAAAACTATCTTCCTGATACCAACCATCATCCATCAGTGGTGTCATCAACCAGCAGTGATGTCATCACCCATCAGTGATGTCATCGTTGGTTTGTGAACGTTATGAATCCTCCAGTTCAGATTCTGTCCGTCACCATCTTGTTAGTTCAGAGCGGTTTGGAGCAGGAAGTGACCATATTTGGACGAGCTGGGGGAGGAGCCAGAGGTGGATCTGACCGATCTGATCGGAAACCTGACAATACTACGTCCCGCCCACCGATAGCTGTAACCTGACTGCACCACAGACCTGTCAATCAAACAGACACGCCCCCAAAAACAGGTCTTCTTGAATCTTCTTTTCTAATGAATGAGGGATTATTTTCAGATGGACCTCCAGAAAACTAATAAGAAGGAGTGACTTTAGCTAACAACACCGAGAGAACTGATGGACACATTTTATTCACTTTGGATTTGATGAGAGAAGTTGAATGGGAGTCTATGGAGCCGGAGGCTTTTTGGAGCCGACCTCTAGTGGCACTCGCTGGTATTGCAGCTGAAGACACTTCTGCAGACAGCTCAGTCTCAATCGGTTTATTTATTAACACCACAATATCAGTGTTGTTCATAAATGAGTGTCATCGGGAGCTTTAAGTGTGAATAATTTACTGTTCACTCCTCAACATGGTTCCAGCTCCTGATTTCACTAGTGATGAATGTTCTTTGTTCACTTTGACAATCAATTAGCAGGATTACATGTTTTTCTCTTTGTCATATTCTTTCCCTCCTCTGTTCCATCTCTGTCTCCCTCCTCTCCATTTTCTCTTTCTCCACCTCCTCCCTGCAGGATCTTAACCTACTCATACCTGCTGTCCTTTAACGCCTGGCTGCTGCTGGCCCCCATCGTGCTGTGTTACGACTGGCAGGTGGGCAGCATCCCCCTGGTGGAGTCGCTGGGCGACGTGCGTAACGTGTCCACCGTGCTGCTGGCTGCGGTGATGGTCGCTCTCTGCCTGCACTGCATCTCCTCACTGCAGGTAAGAGTACGAATGTATGTTGGTGTTGGTTATAGTTAGTGCTGACAGCATTAGAGGAAACAAGGTTGAAATGAAAACCCTATAAACATATCAAGTCTTGTGGCATTATACCTTAAATCTTAAGCAATGCAACTATATTCATTACAAAGACTTTCAAACTGCCATAAAGTATTCACAATGGAAGGGGTCTGAGTGAGTTTGGAAATATGTGGGATAAATGTCTTCACTCTAATTACCCACATCTCACACTAACCCTCATATTCCTCTAAAGACGGTCCGTCACGTCGTGTGTGCGCCGCGACTTTATTGTGGAGTTTGCGCGTGGGTGTTTTATTTTGAAAATTTACTGGGACTTTATTTTATTTTCTCGACAAACTTCCTGCCCGGTCGATCGGCTCTCTTCAGATTGCCGGTTGATGATGATGCACTGGTGCCTTTTGACCCCGCCAGGTCAGACCAGGTCTTAGTCCTATAAAGAGGAAACAGTTCAAAAGTGTTTTCATCTCCTCATCTGGTTTACACATTTATTTATTAACACCACAACATCAGTGTTGTTAATAAATAAGTTGCATCAGGAGCTTTAAGTGTGATTAATTGACTTCTGCTCACTCCTTAACATGGTTCCAGCTCCTGATTTCACTGTAGTGATGAATGTTCTTTGTTCACTTTGACATTTAATTCATGTCGGTGTTTATAATATGCAGGTTTTCGTCTTCTATCATCGAACCTCTTCCTACACTGGGCAGCAGGTCTCATAATACCAGTTTATAATATTAGTTCCCTCTTCACAGCTGGTTTAACATCATCATGGTGGAGGCCGACTGCAGCACCATGAATTCAAAGACTAGAGCCTGAACTCCCAGACCAGTCTGTCAGGTTCCTCCTGGTTAAAGTGTGGATGTTGGTGTCGGTCTGCTCCTTCTTCACTCATTACAGACTTAACAACATGCTGCATCACAGCGGTTTTAAAGAAGAGAGGAGATGATCTGATCTGATTGGTCATGATTGAAGTCAGCGGTGACACACCTTCTAATTATCTGTTCCTCCTGCTTCACTACTGTGCCGGAGTTTTGGCTGCCCTTGTGTTCACCAAAATAAGTATGATGCCTCAGGATTTCTTTCTCTTAAAGAATTTATGTGGTTCAATCTTCAGGGAAAAAAATACATCTTAACCAACACTTTGGTCCACAACATTGCTTCTTGACAATGAAGCACGACCCACTGTTTAGCTATTAAATGTGGACTCTGAAGGCACCTCGTGGTATTTGGCACCAAGACTAGCAGCAGATTCAGTAGATCTTGGAAGTGTCCAGTTTGAGGCACGGAGGATCGGACATTCCCCAACACCCTGTCTCCTGCAGCCCACCTACAAGCCTGTTTTAAAGATGCTCTGACCCGGTCCTCTGGCAGCACGATTCGGCCCGGGTCAAGGATGTCTTCGGTGGCAAGCAGATTGACTATGAGAACTGATGAGTTACTTACTGTCTAATATATATCAGACATTGACATGTGCTGGTATTGCAAGATAACCAACGTAATTTGTTTCATCTTTAAGTGGTCAGAATCAGTATCCAGCTTTTATTTCCCAGTTTAATGATGACAACGTATTGAAAGGTTAAACTTGTCTTCACTTGTCTGTTAGCCCAGTCTGTCTCTTGTGATTTTTAACACCAGGATTTTTTTTTAAAACAAAACATAAACCGTGTTTCAGTGAAAGAAATGCTGCCAGTTCTTGGTGATTACTTGAGGGTGCTTAAGATGAAGTTACTGATTGCAGAAAAACTAAACATTGGGCTGTAGATTCTTTGTAGATTGAGTCCACATCCCTCCATATTTTCAGGTCTTATCTTATACACCTCTGGTTGCCGTGGAGACAGACTGTGCTCTGTGAAGGTGTTTTGGTTACCCTTCTTTGAGGTGTTTTATGTGTGATGAAGAGGTTTTCACTCTCACTTTTTTTTTTCCTTTTTTTTTTAATTAATACCAACTGTCCTCCTATAGAGGTTTACAGTCTGACTTCTTTTTACCCACAATGCCTCTGGGCTTATCTCTGTCTTACATTTCAGAGTAAGAGTCTTTATTTAACTGTGCTGCAGTTTTGGGGAGAAAATATTTCTGAAACAGGTCGTTTCTCTGCAGAAAACCTCATTTGGTCCCAGTGAAAGCAGCCAGGTGCTGCTGTTTCTCCGGCTGTGTGGAGATCTGTATTCATATCTGATAACTTTTTCTCTACAGTAAGAAAGTCTAGACGTTGTCACGCTGGTGAGCCTTGCACTCTGAGAAGTCAAAATATTCAAAATAATTTTCATTTCATCTGCGAGAGCTTCAGCGGAGCAGCAGTGAGAGTTCTGAGTGTTCGAGTACAATCACTTTACCGGACCAGAACATTTTGTTCATGGAAATGGTTCCTTGAATTGAATTTATTCTAACGAAGGCAGACATCTTTTCTCTGCAAAAATGGGACACAGCGTGATTTAAAACCAGCCTGTCCAGTATTAGTGTTGTCACACGGAGCAACTTTACACTGTTCACAGCTTGAACACGCTGAAATATATATCATATATAGTATATCAATATTCATGACTGAATTGGTCGAGGGGGGCCGTGATGGTCTGTGGTGGGGAAGTAGTGCACTTGTACGCTCAAGCCGCCTCCTCATTGTGATGAATATGGTATTTTTTTACATCACCAAACTTCATGTAATTGTAAAAGTCTATTGGAGTGTGTAAAGGTCAGAGACAGGGTTGGTACTGTTGGAGGTTTCTATCCCGTTTCCACTCTTTGATTATCTGAATGTAAAACGAGCCGCTCGGCAGCAGGTCGAATGACAGGAAGTGATTCATTAGCTGCTGTGATGTTTCTGCTCCATGTCACACAACTGACCCGTGTTCCCATTCCTGCATGTACTCACTGTATTACAGTATTGCAGTACAGCTCTGAGGTACTTCTACTGCATCCTTTATTTGAACTGCTCTACATGTCAGAGGAAAACATTTTGTTCTTCCACTTCATTTATTTAACAGCTTAGATTCAACAGTTTCTACCTCCCTCTCAGTTTAAGATATTATGAGCAACACACATAATCAGTGTACAATTATTATTATTATTATTATTAGTAGTAGTAGTATTATTAATATTATTATTATTATGTATTAATTGATCCCTTTGGGGAAATTGATCCTCTGCATTTGACCCATCCTGTGCAGATACGCATAGGAGAAGTATGTAATCCTAACATACACATCAACCCTGACATACACAGACACACAACCACACGGAAAACATTCAAACTCACAGAGAGGAGGTTTGAAACCAGGAGCTCCTCCTGAGAGCCACACTGTTAACCACTGTGCTGCTCACATTGTGTCTCTTTCTGGCTTTTCTTATTAACTTTATACAAATAATAAATGTTAACAACCAGGTCAAACAGACGCTCCAGCTCAGGGACCATGATGCTGTAAACACTTGTTTACTGAACCCCATCGGCCTGTTGAGTCATTCGTGACCAACGGCGATTTTTGAACCAAACAGTTCTAAAGACCCCAGAGAGGGTCAATAAATGCTTTTTAATCATAATTACATTTAAGATGATTCACTTGAAGCCTTGTTATCATTTATGTTGTCAGTTACTGCATTACAGGTCAATAGAAACTCAACACTTCCTGTATTTTTCAAACTAAAAGCCCTATACTGTTGAATAAGAAAGAAACCCCTCATAAAAAGGCTTTTATTGTGAAACATTTTCAGGAACGTGTTGTGCCTGAAGTCAGATGATCGCACATTATATTATATATATATATATATATATATATATATATATACACTGCTCAAAAAAATAAAGGGAACACTTAAACAACACATCCTAGATCTCAATTAATGAAATATTCCAGTTGAAAATCTTTATTCATTACATAGTGGAATGTGTTGAGAACAAGATAACAGAAGAATGATCATTCGTAAGATGGCGCCATGCTAGCGGCAGCCTGTTACAGCAGCTCCCCCGAGTGTGTTTTGTTTTTAAGTATTTTTCTTTCTTTCTTCTCTCTTCAGAGTTGTTGTTTTTCTTTCACATGTGTTAAGTGACGGTCAGACAATGAACCGTAACTTTTCCACTTTTCTGGTGGCTCTTCTACTTTTCTCCCTCTTCGTAACGGAGAGCTATGCACAGTGGACCGGGGCCATTGTTTACTCTCATGATCAGCTGATCGTGCTGAGTAGACCTCTACTGCTGCTGCCCGGAGCGAGGCCTGAAATCCCGGACGAACTTCGGAGAAGACATCGGGGTTGCAGAGCTGGAGCTAAACTGAAGGCGAAGAGGAGGAGATATAAACCATCGGTACCGGAGATCTTAATGAGGAACGTGAGGTCGTTGGCCAATAAGACGGACGAGCTCGGCGCTGGTAAAGACCCAGAGAGAGTACCGGGAGTGCAGCATCATGTGTTTCACTGAGACATGGCTGCACTCACATCTCCTGGACCACAGCGCGGCCGTACCGGCTTCAGGACTTTTCCCAGCTTCAGGACCGTTCCCAGCTTCAGGACCGTTCCCTGCTTCAGGACTGTTCGGGGGGACGGAGACGTTGTTCGGAGCGGCAAGAAGAAAGGTGGAGGGATTGAAGTCTATGTGAACGAGAGGTGGTGTAATCCCGACCACGTGTGTGTGAAGGAACGTTTCTGTAGCCCGGACATTGAACTGCTAGCCGTGGGGATGCGCCCATATTATTTACAAAGGGAGTTCTCGTCCACCATTGTTATCGCTGTGTACGTTCCTCCATCAGCTGACGTAGAGGCAGCAGTGGACACCATCCACTCCACTGTGTCCAAACTTCAGACTAAGCATCCCGGTGCATTTTTGTCAGTTACTGGAGACTTTAACCAGTCTGGATAAAGTACTGCCAACTTTGCACCAGTATGTTAACTGCCCCACCCGGAACAATAAAACTCTGGACTTACTGTATGCTAATGTCATGGATGCATACAGTACTACTGCCCTTCCCCCCCTTGGTAGATCAGACCACAACCTGGTCCTGCTGACTCCCAGGTATGTTCCTCTGGTGCAGAGGCAGCCTGTAACCACCAGGACTGTGAGGAGGTGGACACAGGAGGCTAAAGACGCCCTGCAGGACTGCTTTGAGTCCACGGACTGGGATGTGCTGTGTGGACCACATGGGGAGGACATCAACAGCAGGACGGACTGTATCACAGAATACATCAAATTCTGTGAACACACCACCGTACCATCCCGGACTGTACACTGCTTCCCCAACAACAAGCCGTGGATCACCAGTGACCTGAAGGTGCTTCTTAATCAGAAGAAAGCAGCCTTCAGGTCTGGGGACAGGGAGGAGCTCAGGAGAGTGCAGCGCCACCTGAAGGAGAAGCTCAGGGAGTGCAAGGACTCCTACAGGAGGAAGCTGGAGGCAAAACTCCAGCAGAACATCGTGAGGGAGGTGCAGACCGGTATGAAGGAGATAACTGGGTTCAAGGGGAGAGAGAGACAACCAGGGGGAACCTGGAGAGGAACAACCAAGGGGAACCTGGAGAGGAACAACCAGGGGGAACCTGGAGAGGAACAATCAGGGGGAACCTGGAGAGGAACAATCAGGGGAAACCTGGAGAGGAACAATCAGGGGGAACCTGGAGAGGAACAATCAGGGGGAACCTGGAGAGGAACAATGACCTAAACTGTTTCTTCAACAGGTTTAGTTCACCACCCTCATCTGTCTCCTCCACACCTTACACCTCCCAAACACCTCTGCTGCCTTCCAACCTCCCCCCTCTGTCCCCCCTGGTGAGCTGCATGGACACAGAGCCCTCAACTTCAAAGGGCTCTTCCACCATCGACGCCATGACCCCCCCAGCTGGCTGAGGTCCTACAACACCTCTTCAACCTGAGCCTGAAGCAGGAGGAAGTCCCGGTGCTGTGGAAGACGTCCTGCCTGGTTCCAGTCCCTAAGAAGACGACTCCATCTGGCCTCAACCACTACCGACCGGTTGCCCTCACATCTCATGTGATGAAGGTTCTGGAGAGGCTGGTCTTGGCCCACCTCAGGCCGCTGGTGAAATCTTCACTGGACCCTCTGCAATTTGCGTACCAGCCTCGTGTGGGAGTGGACGATGCCATCATCTACCTGCTGCAACGAGCTCAGTCTCACCTGGATGGAACCGGTGAATCTGTGAGAATCACTTTCTTTGATTTCTCCAGTGCATTCAACACCATCCAACCACTGCTGCTGAGTGAGAAGCTGCGGGTGGTGGAGGGTGGGGTGGTGGGGGTGGACACGTCCACCGTCTCCTGGATTAAATTTTTAAAAAAAAAAAATCAAAATCAAATGAAGCTCATGCCTTTAAGAAAAGGGCGGCACGGTGGTGCAGTGGTTAGCACTGTCACCTCACAGCAAAAAAGGTTCCGGGTTTGAATCCGGTCCTGGGCCTTTCTGTGCGGAGTTTGCATGTTCTCCCTGTGCTTGCGTGGGTTCTCTCCGGGTTCTCCGGCTTCCTCCCATCATCCAAAAACATGCACCACAGGTCAGGTTACCTGGCGCTGCGCTAGTGGCAGCCTGTTGCAGCAGCTCCCCCCTGAGAGCCCCCCTGCTGTAGTGAAGACATTTCCCCTCGGGGATTAATAAAGTGTATAAAATTAAAAAATTAAAAAATTAAAAAAATCACTGACTACCTGACAGGCAGACCACAGTTTGTCCGTCTGGGCAGTGTGCTGTCTGATACGGTGGTCAGTGGTACTGGAGCTCCTCAGGGAACTGTTCTGTCTCCTTCCTGTTCACCTTCTACACCACTGACTTCCAGAACAACTCAGAGTCAAGACATCTGCAGAAGTTCTCTGATGACTCTGCAGTGGTAGGATGTATAAGGGATGGACGGGAGGAGGAGTCAGTGGACGGTGTATAAGGGATGGACGGGAGGAGGAGTCAGTGGACGGTGTATAAGGGATGGACGGGAGGAGGAGTCAGTGGACGGTGTATAAGGGATGGACGGGAGGAGGAGTCAGTGGTCGGTGTATAAGGGATGGACGGGAGGAGGAGTCAGTGGACGGTGTATAAGGGATGGACGGGAGGAGGAGTCAGTGGACGGTGTATAAGGGATGGACGGGAGGAGGAGTCAGTGGACGGTGTAGGGACGGGAGGAGGAGTCAGTGGACGGTGTATAAGGGATGGACGGGAGGAGGAGTCAGTGGAATAAGGGATGGACGGGAGGAGGAGTCAGTGGACGGTGTATAAGGGATGGACGGGAGGAGGAGTCAGTGGACGGTGTATAAGGGATGGACGGGAGGAGGAGTCAGTGGACGGTGTATAAGGGATGGACGGGAGGAGGAGTACAGGGCAGTAGTGGAGGACTTTGTGGAGTGGGCGGGTAGAAATCACCTCCTCCTGAACGTGGCCAAGACCAGAGAGATGGTGGTCGACTTCAGGAGGAAGACGACGGCTCCACAACCGCTGAGAGTTCTGGGAGAGGAGGTGGACATGGTGGAGGAGTACAAGTACCTGGTGTCTCCATGACAACAGACTGAACTGGAAGACCAACATCAACGCTGTCTACAAGAAGGTGATGAGTCGACTCTTTTTCTTGAGGAAACGTCGATCCTTCATTGTGTCCAGCGAGATGTTGGAGATGTTCTACCATCTGTTGTGGCCAGTGAACTGTACTTCTCTAAGAAGGCCGGCTCCATCATTGGCTGCAAACTGGACAGTCTGGAAAAGGTGGTGGAGAGGAGGACGCTGAGGAAACTATTATCCATATTGGATAATCCTGACCACCCTCTCCACCACCTGCTGCAGGGACAGAGGAGGACGTTCTCCAAAAGACTCCTCCAGCTGCTGTCACAAGGACAGATACAGGAGATCATTCCAGATGCAGGAGATCATTCCAGATGCAGGAGATCATTCCTGATACAGGAGATCATTCCAGATACAGGAGATCATTCCAGATGCAGGAGATCATTCCAGATGCAGGAGATCATTCCTGATACAGGAGATCATTCCAGATACAGGAGATCATTCCCGATACAGGAGATCATTCCCGATACAGGAGATCATTCCCGATACAGGAGATCATTCCAGATGCAGGAGATCATTCCAGATGCAGGAGATCATTCCTGATACAGGAGATCATTCCCGATACAAGAGATCATTCCTTATACAGGAGATCATTCCAGATACAGGAGATCATTCCCGATACAAGAGATCATTCCTTATACAGGAGATCATTCCAGATACAGGAGATCATTCCTGATACAGGAGATAATTCCTGATACAGGAGATCATTCCTGATACAGGAGATCATTCCAGATACAGGAGATCATTCCTGATACAGGAGATCATTCCAGATACAGGAGATCATTCCTGATACAGGAGATCATTCCAGATACAGGAGATAATTCCTGATACAGGAGATCATTCCAGATACAGGAGATCATTCCTGATACAGGAGATCATTCCAGATACAGGAGATCATTCCAGATACAGGAGATCATTCCTGATACAGGAGATCATTCCAGATACAGAAGATCATTCCTCATACAGGAGATCATTCCTGATACAGGAGATCATTCCAGATACAGGAGATCATTCCTGATACAGGAGATCATTCCAGATACAGGAGATCATTCCAGATACAGGAGATCATTCCTGATACAGGAGATCATTCCAGATACAGGAGATCATTCCTGATACAGGAGATCATTCCAGATACAGGAGATCATTCCTGATACAGGAGATCATTCCAGATACAGGAGATCATTCCAGATACAGGAGATCATTCCTGATACAGGAGATCATTCCAGATACAGGAGATCATTCCTGATACAGGAGATCATTCCAGATACAGGAGATCATTCCTGATACAGGAGATCATTCCAGATACAGGAGATCATTCCTGATACAGGAGATCATTCCAGATACAGGAGATCATTCCTGATACAGGAGATCATTCCAGATACAGGAGATCATTCCAGATACAGGAGATCATTCCTGATACAGGAGATCATTCCAGATACAGGAGATCATTCCTGATACAGGAGATCATTCCAGATACAGGAGATCATTCCTGATACAGGAGATCATTCCAGATACAGGAGATCATTCCAGATACAGGAGATCATTCCTGTCCACCGCAATAAGAATGTACAATAACTCACCTCTGGCAAAATCCATCACACGACAATAACACTGTTGTTTGTCTGTTTTCTTGTTTGTTTAAATATAGACATATTTAAAAACAAATGAATGAGAGCATGAATGGTCTTTGTTTCCGTCTGTCTCTATGTCCTGTGATGGACTGGTGACCTGTCCAGGTGAACCCTGCCTTCACCCTAAGTGAGCTGGGATGGGCTCCGACCCCCCGGGACCCTGTTCAGGATAAAGCAGGTATAGATAATGGATGGATGGGTTAGGATTAGGGTTAGGATGGGTTCCAGAACATCCTCTGGTGCTTCAAACAGTTTCACACCGCTGCTCAGCTGGACGTATTACTTATTAAAGCCTGGAGTTGTCGGTCTATTTCTCAGTATTGTGTGTCTCCAATTGAAACGATATACTGTATAACACATCAATAAAACAGATAATTTTTATGTATATAACTTGTAATAAAGTAGTTGGACCAGTGTTGTGTCTTCATCCAGCAGGTCTGTGTGGTCCCATCTGCTGGGCAGCAGCAGGTTCAGACAGACGCTGTGAACAGGAAGCAGAGTTCATGTCACAGACCCGGTGTGTGTGTTGAACTCTGACCTTTAATTATCGTCCCCACTTGTGTCCAATCAGTCTCATCTGTTAGAGAGCTGTGTGTGTCTGTCTGAGTGAATCAGATTTCATGGTGAACCTTCATTAGATCTGTTGGTGATTTCCACTGATGTTCATCCAGTTTTTCCACCCTGTTATCGTTTCAATCGGTCATTGTGAGAGTATTTACAGAGAAGAACCTGAACACATCACCGCCTCCTCCCAGGAGAGACGGTGTGTAGTTCATGACAGTGTGTGTTTCTCTGTCAGCGCTGCAAATGTTGTTGTGTTGTGTGTGTGTGTGTGTGTGTGTGTGTGTGTGTGTGTGTGTGTGTGTGTGTGTGTGTGTGTGTGTGTGTGTGTGTGTGTGTGTGTGTGTGTGTGAGAGAGGGGGGACAAAGACACACACATGGATGTTGTGTGCTGAGTGTTTGAGGTCATTAATATGCTTCTGAAATTAAAACTCTGCAGCTCCGCCCCCTCCCACCTGTCCTCACTCTGTATAAAACACACACCTCTGACCCCGCTGACACCTCCGGAGGTAATTGGCTCTCCGGCACTGACTCCTGCCCTCTGTCTTCACCCCAGGACTTGACTGACGGGGCATTAACGACCTCAGCGCAGCTCGGCCCAGTCTGTTTGCACTTCCTTCCCGTGAGGGGGTGGGGCTTAAAAGGGATTTAAGTCCAGCAATCACAACAGGCAGAGGGAAACACATATGGAATGAGTCCTTAACATGGAGGGTCTCACACACACACACACACACACACACACACACACACACACACACACACACACACACACACACACACACACACACACACACACACACACACACACACACACACACACACACACACACACACACACACACTCAGTTAACAGAATTAACCGGCGTCACTCTTTTCCAACAAAACATATTAGCTGATTCCAAATGCAATATGGTTTGTGTTCGCTATCGTCCTGACAGATAATCCATTTAAGAGTTATATGTAGAAGCTGGCGAGGAAAGAAGTGCACCAGATGTATTTGGCAGTGAGTTAAACACAGCAGTCAAAGATTGAATGGTTGCAACATCTGTGTGTGTGTGTGTGTGTGTGTGTGTGTGTGTGTGTGTGTGTGTGTGTGTGTGTGTGTGTGTGTGTGTGTGTGTGTGTGTGTGTGTGTGTGTGTGTGTGTGTGTGTGTGTGTGTGTGTGTGTGTGTGTGTGTGTGTGTGTGTGTGTGTGTGTGTGTGTGTGTGTGTGTGTGTGTGTGTGTGTGTGTGTGTGTGTGTGTGTGTGTGTGTGTGTGTGTGTGTGGTGTGTGTGTGTGTGTGTGTGTGTGTGTGTGTGTGTGTGTGTGTGTGTGTGTGTGTGTGTGTGTGTGTGTGTGTGTGTGTGTGTGTGTGTGTGTGTGTGTGTGTGTGTGTGTGTGTGTGTGTGTGTGTGTGTGTGTGTGTGTGTGTGTGTGTGTGAGTGTGTGTGTGTGTGTGTGTGTGTGTGTGTGTGTGTGTGTGTGTGTGTGTGTGTGGTGTGTGTGTGTGTGTGTGTGTGTGTGTGTGTGTGTGTGTGTGTGTGTGTGTGTGTGTGTGTGTGTGTGTGTGTGTGTGTGTGTGTGTGTGTGTGTGTGTGTGTGTGTGTGTGTGTGTGTGTGTGTGTGTGTGTGTGTGTGTGTGAGACCATCTGTGACTCTGGCCCACCTCTCCTCTCCAGCGTGTGCAGCAGGTCTTCATTGACTGTGTTTTCTGGTTCCCTCTTAGATAACTAATATAAACTCTGAACGATCTCTGAAGGCTCAGAGGGTGAAAATCTCTCTGCTGGATTTCTCTTTTTTCTCTTCTAGGTAGAAACTGGAGTAGAAACTTTCCGTAGAAAGATTCAAACAGCAGCTCTGTTTCAGCTCTTTCAGAACCAACTCCTGGACTTTGTGATTGTTGTAGGATGAGGTGACAGTGACCTCATTGACCACGAGATAATGTATGTTTGGCAAGTGTCGAATTATTTCTCTTCCATTGTGTTTAAAGCAAAGTCTCCATCTCTTTAGTTTCTCTGGTTATGTTGTACTTGTACTCTGGGATGTAAGAATTACAAGAACAAACCAAACGTGCATTATGAAGAAAATAAAAACTAAATTTGCAAAAGTCAGTGTTTTTATTACTATGTATTTTAAATTTAAATTGTAGGAATTAGAAAAAACTGTTGAGAAAGAAGAATGTGATTTTTTTTCAGCACTACCTGATAGAATAATAAATCTGTAATCACTTCCTGTGATAATAATCGTGCTGCACATCACAGAAATATTTTAGTTTTTGCGCGCTGAAATGCTTTGATTTACAGGTATTTCATCTTCTGTCCTGTCAAGTGATGGAGAAAAACTCTGGTGTTGAGATCAGGCTTCATAATCTATTGAAGGACTTCTGGTTCCTCTTGAGACTAAAGACACCGTACTTCTTTAAGAAACTGGCTCGAAAGTGCCCTGAACTTTTCCAGCGTTGTTTCAATCTCACAATGTAAATATAATAATTTATTTTTAAGTTTTACACCTCGTTTGACTTCAAAATGGTGAGGCTTCCCTCACCGGTGTGATCTCCAAAGGTGTGACCTACTGAGGATTCAACACTTCCAGGCTGCAGTAGCGTCTCCTTCCTGTTTCTCAGAAGATTTACCAGGCTGTTGTTGTGAACTCTCACCATTTACTCTCTGAGACCAGAAGCAAGTGTTGCAACACATTATCGGTTCATCAATGACAGATTTTGTCAAAAAGCTGGTAACCATGAGAGGATTTCAGAACGGGTCAGCCATGTTGAACTGTTGAGGACGTAGAGGACAGCAGTCCCCGACCCGTTGATCTGGATGGAGATCATAATATTTGTATACTTTAAAATGAGGTTGCATCACTCTGGGAGAAAATCCCAACATTTCTACTGTCTAAAGTCAAATCTGTTGACACAGTGACATCAGAAACTAACAGTGTAGCTGTGCACCACCTTCACCTTGTCTCCAACGCCGTCCTCCCTCTCAGACTTGTTTCTTATCTAGTGGAAGACATAAAAAAGGCTGAATCAGTCCAAGTACATTCAGTGACTGCACTCGTCTCTTCAAGGAGTGTATTTGAGAATACTTCAACTACTTTTCATTTCACCATGTTGGTTTGTCGAAGAACAAAGTGAGATGATTGTTTATGTTAGTGCACTGTATGTTTGAAATGATCAGAAGATATGAAGCATAATAAAATCAGAAGGATGAGAGAAAAAATGGAGACCAGTTTGAGGCCGCCAACGAGGATGGTCGCCAGCAGTTCGAAGTAAAAACCTCAACAGAGTGTCTGTGATGGTGTCTGTTTCATTATTTGTACTGGAGGTCATGCTTTGGCCTTTACATGTCAGGAGTCCAGTTTTCCTCTGTTTTGCCCCCGATCACCTGCGTCCTCCCCTCCTCTCCTCCTGTGTCCCCTCAGTCCCCTGTCTGCTTGTTCTGTGTCCTCCTCTCCTCACCTCCCGTGGCCACGCCCCTCACCAGTCCCAGCAGCTGCAGCCACTCACCCCAGATCACCACCTGCAGGTGTGCTGCATCTCCCTGATCACCTCCCCGGACTATATGTACCCTGCCCCTGCACTCCTCTGGTGGTCGGTTCATTAGTTAGTCCTCCGTCTGTCCTGTTCCCGTTCCTCCGGCTTCTGTTCCACCTGCAGAGCTCCCTGTCGGAGTCACCAGTCGGTGGAGTTGCCCTCCCAACTCGGAGGATTATAGACTCCGTTCCTTCCAGCGTTCCTGTCCGCTGGTCTGCCGGCTGCCCTGCCAGCCGTGTCTCCCTGGATCAGTCGGTTGCGTTGCCCTTCCGACTTGGAAGCAAGTGGACACTGTAGGTGCCACCTTTTGTTTTGTTTGTTTCTGTTTATTGAAATAAAGACTGTATTTTGGAACCGATACCGGAGTTTGTGAGTCTGCATTTGGGTCCTGGTAAAACACCCACCACATAACATTACAGGGGATTCAATATGTTTTTAACTCATGAACATGAGAACTAGATCTCATGGCCGGCAACTTTAAAATGATGAACAGACAACATCCCCATCAGTAAAGAGGTTTCCCTTCAGGGAATCTATAATATTGACTTCCACGAGCTCTGAATGTCTGCCTTTTTCCTTCCATTATTGTTTCATTGATGTTACAAAAAGGACCTGAGGGCAAAAAAACTGACAGAATGAGAGAAACGGCTTCAGGATGTCAGTTGTCTGAGTCATCTCCTGTTTTTCAGGTAAATGTGACCCTGAAGCCCACCTGGACTGGATTTAGGGGAGTCATGAGGCGTAAAGTTAATGTGATTGGCACCGGTGTAAATTAGTTTCTCGGGACCATCTCTCAGCCCAAACACTAATGTGGTTACGTGGGTTGATATTTGTTCATCTGTACACAATGACCTCATACAGAATCCTAATTGGAGCTCTACAGTATGTTTGTGGGTAATTCTCAGTCTACTGTCACATCCCAGCGCTGTGTGTGATATGACTGCAGCTACATTACGAGTCAATGAGGCCATCAGCAGCTGAGTGTTTGGATGGTGGTGCTGCAGTGGTGATGGTGGTAGTGGTAGTGGTGGTGGTGATGGTGATGGTGGTAGTGGTGATGGTGGTGATGGTGGTGGTGGTGGTGATGGTGGTGGTGGTGGTGATGGTGGTGGTTGTGATGATGATGATGGTGGTGGTGGTGGTGATGGTGGTGGTGATGTGGTGTCAGACCAGCAGGGTGTTGGTGTTCCTCTTTGTGTGTGTGTGTGGTTGTGTGTCTGTGATATGTGTGTGTGTGGTTGTGTCTGTGGTATGTGTGTGTGTGTGTCTGTGATATGTGTGTGTGTGTGTGTGGGTGTGTGTGGTTGTGTGTCTGTGATATGTGTGGTTGTGTGTCTGTGATATGTGTGTGTGTGTGGGGGGTTGTGTGTCTGTGATATGTGTGGTTGTGTGTCTGTGATATGTGTGTGTGTGTGTGTGTGTGTGTGTGTGTGTGTGTGTGTGTGTGTGTGTGTGTGTGTGTGTGTGTGTGTGTGTGTGTGTGTGTGTGTGTGTGATGTATGTGATGTATGTGTGTGTGTGTTACCATTCCTAATGAAAATACTGTTCCATCATGCTGTTTAAAGCTGGAAGCCACGAACTCTTTTCTATCCAGTCTGGTCTCACGTCTCACGTCTTATGTCTCATTTTCTCCTGTCTCACGTCTCATGTCTGTGTTTGTCTCTCCGTCTCCACAGAGGCGGGACAGCAGGGAGGTGTTGGTGGGGCTGCTGTTCCTGGTGTTTCCCTTCATTCCTGCCAGCAACCTTTTCTTCAGGGTGGGCTTTGTCGTGGCTGAGCGGGTTCTCTACATGCCCAGGTGAGTGTTGTTCTCTACATGCCCAGGTGAGTGTTGTTCTCTACATGCCCAGGTGAGTGTTGTTCTCTACATGCCCAGGTGAGTCGGGCTTCTGCATTCACCCTCAGTAGGTTTCCTGGATCACATTTCTCCTCCCAATCCTCCACACACTGGAAATATAATTTTTTTTCAGTGCATTTATCTTGAGGTTCAGTTTTTTTTCTCTTGATTTTCCATCAATCACATTTGTTTTCTTAAAACAAGGAGAGATTAAAGAGTTTGCTTGGAGATATCAGAGTCGGATGCTGAAGTCATAGACGTATTCTTTTAAAGACTCAGATTGTAAACAGTGTCGGAGCAGAAAGCCGGTGAGAGTCTGAACTCCTGTCAAACCTATCGAGATGCAGCAACAATTCACCAACAAGGACCGAGTGGGACAAAAAGAGAAAGAAATCCAACCAGTCATCGTGGCAGATTCACTCCTCTCGCCTTCACTCACCTCCAAAATAAAGTCTTCCAAAGTTGGATGATTGACACTTGCATGATGTCATTTAAAGAGACAGTAGTCAGAATCAATGAATCAACAGCAACACTTCTGACCTTGATTTTATTCCCCTCCTGATGGCTCCTTCCTCAAGTAAAGACAGTAGACATTATGAGAACACTGCTGAATGTCCTCCGCAGTCTCATTTCAAATTATTATAAGAAATCTCTTTAAAAGTAAAAGACTTGACACTCAAATATGTGTTGACAGTCACTGCTGAAATATGAATTCATTATTCTATATAATGTCCATCAACCCTGCTCTGGAAAGGTAGATCACTTTTATTCATCTTTTCTAACTGAGCCCCATGGTTCTCTCAGTTCAATGAATAAATCAAAATAATTATTATAACTGAAACATTACCTGCAAATGACATCACAATATTTTAGAAAATCATTGTGGTGGTGGGGTGTGGTTAGCTCAGCTGCAGGGGTAGAGAGTGGGCGCAGTGGTTCAGGGAACGGTGCCGGGAAGGTGTAATGAGCACATCTGAGCCAAATATGAACTGATGAGAACAGCTGAGCTGGATGTGGACTGATGAGCTCTCCCCTATAAAGGGGAGCAGGGAGGAGGAGAAGCGGCTGCATGAAGACATTGGTGTATGGGCCGGGCAAATAAAGGCATTTTACACCCAAACCAGACTGAGCGTGTCATCTGTGTCCAGGAGAGACCCCGGTAGCACCAACCTTGCTACAGTGGCACCCAACGTGGGGCCATGGACACAGGTGAACATCAGAGCAGAATGCCGACGCAGCCGATCGTCGTGTTAGGGCAGCTGCTGGGCGGGATCGCAGCGATGCAGCGCGATCAGGCGGAGGCGAACCGCCAGCTCCTGGGTGCATTGCAGGCCCAAGCCGAGCAACAGACCCGCGCCTGGGAACAGCTAGCGGCCCGGCCAGCGGCGGCCCCACCAGCGCCAGGACCGGAGTCCTTCACCGGGGTGGCCATGCACAAGATGACGCCGGCGGATGACGTACAGGCCTTTATGGACATGTTCGAGTCGATGGTGAAGGCGTGTGCCTGGCCGGCGGCAGAGTGGGCGGTGTGACTCCTGCCTCTCCTGACAGCAGCTCTGGGGCTGCCTCCCGAGTCCAGACGACGGTACACGGACGTGAAAAGGGTCATTATGGACCAGCTGGGCCTGTCCCCGGAGGACCACAGGAGGAACTTCCGGGAGGCTAGGCTGGGGCCCGGGGACCGGCCATTCGCCTTCGCCCAGCGACTGAGGGACTCGGCAACCAGATGGCTGCAGCCGGAGAGTGCCGGAGGAGCGCCGGCGATGGTGGACAAGATTGTGGGGGAGCAGTTCACGGAGGGACTGCCGGCCAGGACAGTGGCATGGGTCTGCTGCCACCGTCCGGCAACGCTAAAGGCCGCCATCACCCTTGCCGAGGTCCACCTCGCGGTTTATCCCAGCAGGCAGGAGGATGGCGGTCGGCCGCCAGCTGCAGCCCGACCGATTCCTGCGCCGCGGAGGAGGATCCAGCAACCGGGGGTGGCTCGGGCCCTGCCAGCTCCGCAGGCACTAACAACCCCCAGGTTCACCAATCCCACGGATCCGGCCGGCCCCGGCACCCTTCCCAACCTGCAGGGGGCTCCTCAACTGCCAGGGCAGGAGTGTTGGAGGTGTGGGCAGCCCGGACACTACCGGAGGGAATGTCCGTTAATGGAAGCAGGACAGACGGTTCGGGTTGCCGGCCCTCCAACACCCTCCCCCGGTCCAGGAGCGACGTATCAGGCAATGGTGGATTCAGGCTGTATGCAGTCGCTGATCCACCAGAGCCTGTTTCGGCCCGGGGCATTGGTGGAGGCATCGTGGGTGAGAATTAAGTGTGTGAATGGGGATGTTCACGATTATCCATTGGTGGTTGTAGAAATTAGATATGGGGGGAAAAAAACATAAAGTGAAGGCTGCGGTTAGCTCCCGCCTTACGCACCCCCTAATCTTGGGGACAGATTGGCCCGGGTTTCATAAATTAATGGGGCAGTGTACGGGGGTGCGTTCACGACCGGCAGGGACATGCGGGATGTGTGCTGCGCTCAGTGGTGACGCGAGGTTGTCGCTGCAGAGAGGGAGGGGGAACCGGCGGAGACTCCTGTGGAGACTCCACCGGTTCCCAAATTACGCTCCATGGAGGATTTTCCACTTGAGCAGTCTCGGGACGATACTCTACGCTTTGCCTTTGACCAAGTGATTAGAATTGATGGTCAGCTGGTGTGCCCTGACGCAGCGCCGTCATACCCGCACTTTTCAGTGATTAGGGACAGACTGTATAGAGCGAGTCGTGACACTCAAACAGGTCAAGAAAACACCCAGTTGTTGGTGCAGAAAAGCCGTCGGGAAATGATTTTCCAGGCTGCTCACTATAACCCGATGGCGAGCCACATGGGATATGAGAAAACTCTGGACCGGATAATGGCCCGGTTTTACTGGCCGGGCATCCGGGGGGATGTGCGCCATTGGTGTGCATCTTGCCCGGAGTGTCAGCTGGTAAACCAGCCGGCCATTCCGAGGGCGCCTTTGCATCCTCTACCCTTGATGGAGGTCCCATTTGACCGTATGGGCATGGACCTCATCGGGCCATTTCACCGGAGTGCACGCGGCTATTGCTTTGTGTTAGTCCTGGTGGATTACGCAACACGATATCCCGAGGCAGTGCCATTGCGCAGCATTTCGGCAAAGAGTGTTGCACAGGCTCTGTTTCAGGTCATCTCCCAAGTCGGAATCCCAAAAGAGATTCTGACTGACCAGGGAACCCAGTTCATGTCACGAACACTGAGAGAACTTTATGGATTACTGGGCATTAAGTCTATTCGGACCAGTGTTTATCACCCACAGACTGACGGGCTTGTGGAGCGTCTGAATAAGACTTTAAAATCCATGATTCGTAAATTTATACACGACGATGAACGTAATTGGGATAAATGGCTTGATCCTCTGTTTACAGTGCGGGAGGTCCCCCAGGCCTCTACGGGATTTTCTCCCTTTGAACTGCTGTTTGGCAGGAAACCACGAGGGGTGCTCGACCTGCTTAAGGAAAACTGGGAGGAGGGTCCGAGCTCCAGCAAAAGTGAAATTCAATACGTCCTGGACCTGCGAGCAAAAGTCCACACACTGGGTCAGATGTCACGGGAGAATTTGCTCCAGGCCTAGGAGCGTCAACAATGGCTGTACAACAGAGGGGCCAAGCTGAGGCAATTCACACCGGGAGAAAAGGTACTTGTGTTGCTTCCTTCTTCCAGCTCGAAACTCCTCGCCAAGTGGCAAGGGCCCTTTGTGGTCACAGGGCGAAAAGGGGACGTCGACTATGAAGTGGTTCGGTCTGACAGGGGCGGAGCTACACAGATCTACCACCTCAACCTCTTAAAAGCATGGAGAGAGGCGGAGTCTGTTTCTCTGGTGTCCGCGGTATCTGAGAGAGAGGAGCTGGGGCCAGAGGTTCCAAAGTCCACCAATCCTGCCTCACTCCCTTTCGACGCCCATCTCTCTGGGACCCAGAGAACAGACGTTGCCCAGTTGCAGAAGCAGTTTGCTGATGTGTTCTCCCTCCTTCCAGGACGCACGAACCTCATAGTGTACAACATTGAGACGTCTCCGGGCGTGACGGTGTGGTCGCGACCCTACAGGCTACCTGAACACAAGAGAAAAGTTGTTCAGAGGGAATTGGCTGCTATGCTGGAGATGGGGGTAATAGAAGAGTCCAACAGTGCCTGGTGCATTGTTCTTGTTGTCAAGAAGGATGGATCTATTCGGTTCTGTGTGGACTATCACAGGGTGAATGATGTGTCACGATTTGATGCGTACCCAATGCCCCGGGTCAACGAACTCCTGGAACGACTGGGCACTGCACGTTTCTTCACGACACTGGATTTAACCAAGGGCTACTGGCAGATTCCTCTCTCGCCAGAGTCCAAGGAAAAAACAGCCTTCTCCACTCTGTTTGGGTTATACCAATTCACCACACTTCCCTTTGGGTTGTTCGGTGCCCCGGCCACTTTCCAACGCCTCATGGACCGGGTGCTGCGTCCGCACGCTGCATATGCGGTCGCCTACCTGGATGATGTCATCATCCACAGCACCACCTGGGCGGAGCATGGGCAGCGGGTGGGCGCAGTGCTGGAGTCCCTGAGGCAGGCTGGGCTCACTGCTAACCCAGGGAAATGTGCAGTTGGACGGAGGGAGGTACGGTATCTGGGGTACCACTTGGGCGGCGGGCAGGTGCGCGCTCAGGTGGACAAGATGCCGGCTATCGCAGCCTGTCCGCAGCTCA